>NC_051185.1:40023687-40123687 GCF_013339695.2 Rhipicephalus sanguineus
CATGAACAGATTTCACTTCATTTTCTGCGTTTCCCACTGCGCAGCGGAGATCACAGCGTGTAGCCGACGAGTTCGAAATCTTGATAGGCTCAACGCTTAGTGCTGCGATGGTACACGTGATTTTAACAAATAAGTGACGAAGGGGAGATATCGCCTGTAGGAAGGGTATCGAAGGCTAGGAGGAAACCACTCCCTCGTCTTTGAACGCGGAATGGTGAGGGGCCCTTTAAGTATTTTTAGTTGACCTTATTGTACGTTTCACCTGCACCACATATGCTCTAAATACATTCCCCACACATGGTACGTCAGTTTGTTCCCTTCCGCTACGAGTCCTTCGGTGCTGTTCTGGAGCTCAGTGATCTTGACATTTTCACACCTTGATACGTTTCTTTTAGGGTGTGTGACGTAGTACGCAAAGTAGCCAGTAAAGGTTATCTTTGCAACGAAGTGGCATATCTGGAATGAAAGCAAGACACTATAATATATTCTCCGAATACGTCTTTACAAGCCCACACAAAATGATACAAGTAAGATTACGCTATCGCTCGACAGGAGGATGGGTCATACATCACAGGAGAGTAGCCTATACAGTTGACAATAAGCAAAAGGAATAGTTCTGTGCGAGCCACGTAACGCGTGAAAAAGGCAACCGAGGGTCCGTTAAAGGAACAGAATAATTACCGAGGGAAAGAGAAACGCAGCTGAGAAGGGCAGCGAGTCAGGTGGAGCTACTAAAATGAGAAGTGCGCAGGGATAAAATGGTATGAGCTCGCACCAGATAGGGCGTATTGGAGGTCATCGAAAGATTCCTGCTTCCTGCCGTGGACATTACATTCCGAGAACGATCATGATGACAATGGTTCTCTTGAGAATAGTGAAGCCGTAACCATGCAGCCTCTCATGCACCCCAAAAAGCATGCCGGTTGACGGGCTATTCTGATCTTTGCTTTGATCAGCGCATGGCGGCACACGTCACAGGTCGAGTCACTAATCTGTGAACCTGTCACTCACCGAGCCGAACACCTTCGTTGCATTTGCTCCACTGTTCCAGATTTCGACTATAGGTCCTACAGGTATGTTATTTAGGTGTAGATCGTGTATCTTCTTACTCAGATATGGGTACTTGACCGGAAGTGCAGTGCGATGCTTAAGGCTGAAAGGGCAAACTATGCCGTCATGAGCGGACCACGAAAAAAATCCTGTACAATGAGTTCTTCGCGGCCCTCTATACTTATGTGGATAGCAATCACCGTAGATCATCCAGTCTACATGTGCTTTCACTGGGTGCCTGTAAGAAGAAAACAAAAATGTGATAGCACCCTGAATTTTTGGTCCAGAAGCAGATCATCCCTCTCAGCAGAGTTATGGCCAGTATAAAGTTCCCATCCACCCATAGTTGGATACTTCAGAATCCCTGTTAATAAAAATTGTCTAGATATTTATTACGCCGCATTGCTTTTTCATAAACACTGAATCTGGAAAACGAATCAAGAAGCCGTACTCCTTGGCCAACGCCGAATGCCCAGTTCTAATATATGTGAATCACGCATCCGTTTTGCTATAAGACAACCAATAGTATCTCTCCTCAAGCGTAGTAATTATTTAGGACCTACGTTTCTGATATTATAAATACTGCAATAAATTTGTGGCGGTGCAATCGAATCATTCAGTTCCCATAGCCTCAGTAATTCTACGTAGTGCGATGAAACAGAAAAAAAATGCAGACTCCGAAGTATAGTACTCCACCTACAAACAAAACAAAATCAAACGGTGTGTCTGCATATGGCCTGTAAGAAGCGTTCTTTTACATTGTTTATCGAATAAACATCACCTATAAAGAAAACTAAGCAGCTGACGAAAACTTCATCCTATGGTCGAAAGCGAGAAAAACGCTTTTCTGAGGCGATCGCTCCACCATCTGCGTGGCACTTGGTACAAACAGATAGCAGAGTGGTTATGGTAAATATCAGTTGTGCCGAAGCCCACAAGAAAAGGTAGTTATAATTCGTTAACACGTAGGGTTGCTGCTTGCAACGTTCTTCATTTCGCTACTGTGGAACATTTCAGTGCCAGCAAGCAGATACATCAGTGAGACATAGACTGAAGCATAGCACACAATAGTGCAAATACGTATCTGCCTTCCTCTGGACTGCTAGCGCTAGAACGTTTAACTTAAAACAAGATAGAGGGCATAGACAAAATTCCAGTCCAATTTTAAAACGCCAGCAGCGACCTAACGGTTGTTGCCTCATTTTGAATGTGAAAGTGGCAATAAGGGAGCCAGTTAAGTTTTAATATTTTACGTGCCACAACCATGATCTCATTAGAAGGCACACCAAAGGGAGTTTATTGGTACTGACCACCTGATATTCTTCAACACACACACAAACATACTAATGCAAACAATTGGCCGCGTATCTGCGTGCTCCGCTGCAAATGCCGTGTAAAGACGATAGAGGAGGCGCTGCGTGCGATATGGACGCCATCTGGCAATACGTCAAGAAACATGAGCTTGTGCAGAGTGTTTCCTTCCTCCGTGGCAGAGGGCGTTCGTCAGCACGCATAGGCATTTTCAGCGCAGCCGCATTTTCAGCACAGCTTAAGAAACTAGGGTCTTTAAAATTGCGTATCTATGTATTTTCTATTAAAGGAACACACCACCTCATACTTACCTAGTGATGTTGCGCCTCAGATATGCGCAATATTTACTTTTTGATCGACAACGTTCACAAGTATGAACAGCCGTATCAGTTCAAGATGGGTGAGCGGTAAGCAAGTGGTTCAACTTTGGCCGGGTCGCTGAATCGGGTGACAGAGACAAACAGAAAGACAGGCAGAGAGACAGACAGACCAAAATTTCTGCGTTTAAGTTCCCCAAGAAAGACTATCGTCTTTAAAAAATATTATTCACATGGCCCTGTTCTAAGTGCGTTCCCCTCCTGAATGCCGTTTTATGCTACAATCACATATTTGTGCTGCGGGAAGGTAACCAAGGGCCTCCAAGATTTGCCGTTTCTCAGACATGTCATATTCGGTCAATAGCGTTAGTGGACAGGTTTCACTGTGTGTACAGTAAGTGATGGATGCGAAAGGCCTGATGTAAATAGGGCTCTCGGATGTTCGCGCCAATTTTTTTTCTATGGCGATATTACAGTGAGCTGCAGGTCAAGTGGACAGACCTCGCTTCTTCGCGATTACGCATCACACTTCGGCACTTTCTGCACTTATCATAAAGAAAGGTGTGCTGTATTGCAAGGCCATATGCACTAATAAAACACCACGTGGTAGTGTATTTCACAATCTCCCTAAAGCCACGCACACGCAATCGCGGACCTCGCGGGGAGCCTGCCCTTGTTCGTTTTTTTTTTTTGTTTGTTTTTTTACTGCTCGAAGTGCTTCTTTATTTTTAGTGGGCCGGAGGTGAATAGTGGGACTTGCCCAATATCTGTGGGCACATACCCATTTGGCTAGTTATAGACAGCCTCTCCACTTTTTTCAGTGCACTTTAGGTGAGTAATGGGGACTGCTCCATTTTCGTGGCCCATACACACATGGACCTTCGTTGCGCTCCTCAAGGATTAACCTTGACCTTAAACAGCTCCTGTGCAAAAAGCAAAAGTAGTCCTGGATTGAGACAAACATACAATCCTTCCATCAACACGGCCATCTCTATTGATGTCCTGTATTTCCTGTCTGTCCATTTAAGCCTTCGAAATTTTTTTCTTATGTTACCCCTGTAATAGCATATTCGTATACATTCTGCCAATCCAACTTTCATCCACGGCCATTTCATCCTATCTGTTAGTTCAATCTGGTCTCTCGTACAACCAGTCTCTTGTTCTAGAACAAAGAGCAATTGGCCCATTAATGAAACAAGGACAAATATTAAGTTAGCTTACTTTTTCAGATTATTCTCTTGATGCAAGCTGTTGCAAGCACGTGTGAGGCTCCAGCTGCTGATTTTACCTCCTCGTGTATTATTCTCTTTATTAATGTATCTTGCAGCCACTTGATTCAAATTCACTCGAAAGGAGCCGGCTGCGTTGGATTAAAGAGGAAAATGTGCAAGCGTTACGCCAAATGTAGCATATATGGAACAAAATGGAACAAAATCATAGCAAAAACGCGCAAGTAAATTTTGACCGCACGTCGAGCGAATTAGTCAATTGATTCGTACATGGACCAATCTACTCAGCTTTAATATTGCAACGCTCCGCGCAGGGACGTGGAGGAATAAATGCAAGCTGAAACTTTTCATTGATAAGTTCAGGGGCTTATCCAGGGAGGCGGAGGGTTCGCTCTTCCTAAACCAAATGTCAGTACCCCCCGCCTTTTCCGCACCCCATCAGTCCATGCTCTGCGTCCTTCGTCATGGAAAAAGTTGTTTGAACCAGTCAACCAACAAGCACTAGGAAAAGACTGATATATGCAAGTGCAAACTGTCAACTTAGTTATAATAGCAGGGATGCGACTGGCTTTATACATAGACGGGTGTAACGTAGCTTGAAAGACACGTCTACGCATCAAATCGGTCTGTTGTCTCCCAATGAAATACAGCTGAAAGTTTGCTCTTGCATATGTTTTTTCTCCTACAGTGCTCGCTTATAAAGTTGTGCGCGAAAAAATTTAAGGACACTTTGTAAATTCCAAAGTGTGTTTCGCGAAAGCCTGGGGCCATTCGACTCCGCTGACGGACGCCGCCGCTGAGTTGCGCAACAGTTGCACAACGCACGTTGCAAGGAGCAATGCACAACTATTGCTACGCGCTGCTGTACTTTCGGGTGATTGCTAAGAGAGTGTGAGGGGGAGAGGCCACAGCTGGCACTGTGCCAGGGCACGGACGGACGTGGTCAGACACCACGAGTATAAAACATTAAAGGCTTTCGCGTTAATAACTGTCATCATGAACTCTTACCAACACGCCCTATTTAGCACCCTTCTAAGTCGTTCGTCAGGTTGCCTGATCGAGACGCACATTGTTCTCTAACCTTCATGCTGCCTGTCGGCCAAATTTAGCTTCTTGCAGGAAAAACGAACAAGGTGGAATGGGTGAAATGGTGCGGGATCCCGGCACTAACACTCTCGTTCAGACCTTGGAAATCGTCCAGAATCCTACTGCACATTTTATCCATTTATTCTATGCACGCACATCTGGTGTATCATCCAGGAAAACAGTTTGAGGCATTTCACTTCTTTGTTCAAGCAGGAAAGTGCTTACTGAAATCAATGAATAAATTCGAAGCGTGGCCACCCGTTAAGCTTTTATTCTCTTTTTCATGTGGGAATCGAACAGTGCAATTAGCTGTTTTCATTACAATAACGTCTGAAACAAAGAAACAAAAAAACAACACGGGCCCCCCGCCCCCAACCTTCACGTACGTGAGTGCTCGGATCCGACGTTGGCAACGTCACATAGGCACCTTGAGAGCAAGTATAGTATGCTTGCAGCCTTACGTAACGTTCAGGCTCATTGAAATGCGTTATCTCAAAAAGTGCACAACGCATTAGAACAAAGTATCTAACGATAATGTGGCTCACGAAACTTTGATAGCTGCTTGAAAATTTAAGTTGCAACTATAACGTTCCGATTTTCATGGAACCTACTGATTTCCAACAAATAACAAAGTGGCTCATGAAATGTTAGGAAATAAATGACCATTTTTAACGAAAGAAACATTCTGTCACTGAAAAATCCAAGAGTTCTAATTGAACGCACTTCGCCACTTGCCTCACGAACATGTACTGCTTTGATTTCGAGATGCTAAAAAGTCCACCGCGGCAAAACAGTTAGACTTGCCCGCCAGCTGCAGTATTGATTATAACAAAAACACGTTTGGTTACAGTTTTACAGCAGCTTATTTCCACTTACTATCAGAACCCTACAAAGTATAGTCAACACCCGCTCGTATTCAGCGTCAACCACAACCGAGTGGACGGAGGCAGTCCAACAATAACGAATCGTGAAGACGAGAGCAATTATACATACCGCTGTTAATTATGCACGGGAGAATCTGGAATGAAGACGTAGAAGACGAAATGCACATTACGACAACAGCACAAGCATGGCATATTGAGAACAACATCCATGCTGTGTTAGTTCTGATAACCACGCTAAAGTCGTCAGGAAAAAATACCGTTTTATGACGCTATTTCTCATTATGTTTTATGAGCGCATGGGCTGATATGGCCAAATGTCCTCCGACCAAAAGGCTCACATTTTTCTCGAGTAGTTGTAAAACGTTTAAAGTAGAAGACTAAAACGCATTAGTTTGTCCTATATATGTTGGTTGACGAAGTATCTAATAATTTAGGCATTGGTAAATAATATATCATAAACCATAACCACATTACTGGTAAAAGTACAAATCTCTCACAACGCAAAATTTGCCTCAGGAAGTTTAAAGCGGTCGAAGGTTAATTAGAAGGCTGCACGCCTCTATTTTTGTATTAGCAGCGCTCTCGAAGCGCGAATGCCAACGTCTTTTGAATTGATATAACAGATATTATACTTTCGTTTTTGGGTACTACAATGTTGTTTATACCATTTTAGTTTGCAGTATGCTTTGATAATAAGCTTTTCTTTTGCGCGCTTTAGAATAGTGCTATTTATAGTATTGATAAATTATATATCCATATTGTTATTCACGTAGACGTTTGTACACTGTGCGGTTTATGAGCAAACAACGCCCAATCAGGAGCAAAGCCTCTTACTAAGAGACAATATTTGCAAAAAATGAATTTCAAAACTATTTACTACTGTATTCTCACCCATAGTAAGACGATCTCCTGGGCGTAGCTTAGTTGCATCTCTGTGGCTCTGGCAAATGCACAAGAAAAAGGGATCTGTTACCACCGATCAATTCGCATTTATTTCCTCGTTTTTCGTTTATGCTTTCTATAAAGTATGGTCATTTCAACAAGCCACACACAGGCAGACAGCCTTGAGCCTTGCTAATGTGACATCGAGTACACCCGGTCAGTTTTGTTGATCACGAAACTAGGTAGCGAGGATATAAATTTTATAACAAAAATAGCTGTTAGCGTCTAACGTATTGAAACCGACTACGAAAGAATATATGATACGCATAAACTTCTGCATGCTCACGAACATTTAGTCCATTGTTGTGACCGTACCTCATGCACAGCATTATGTCAGAAAGCAACGCAGTGAAAAAATCACACCATCTCCGGCTAAAGGGGACCTGAGGCGATGCGATGCAGCGTTTCGGCACGTAGAGCCCGCGTTTCAGAGGGGGAGTGGAGAAGGGGAGGGGAGAGTGGAAGGGGAGAGAGGGAAGTGGGGAGGGCATGTGGAGAGGGGGAGGGAAGAGAGGGAATGTGGAGAGGGTGAGGAGGTGTGTGGAGAGAGCTTGCGCATGCGCAGTAAGGGTGGTCACACCGCACACCACCACCACCGGATTGAACTCCGCTATAAGATGCTTCACATCTAAAAAATCGGCTCTGCTTCCCGTGAATTCCACTTGCCGCGAGTTGAATGTCGCGCAAATGGCAGGCATTGGAGGCGTCAGTGTGTAATTTCCAATCGCTTCACAGATTTTTTTGTTAAAACGGTGATTGGTTTACCCCACTAACTTGCATGTATTGTGTCTCTTCTCTCTTTCACTTTTAGTTATCCCCAAGTATACACAAGGTAGGACAGTAATAAATGATCAGTTTGTAGTCTGCGCAGGTCTCTGCATCGCTGCACCTGTTTTCGTCTGCGCTTTAATCCTAAGATCGTGAACCTTTTAGTAGCCCTATCAACCACTCTACCAAAATTACGTTATGATTATGAGACATGCCGCAGCAGGAGACACCGTCTTGTGTTTCACTGCTTGGTGCTCACTTAACGCACGCCGAGCTTCTCTGCATTTTTCTCCTATCTAAATGCAGCCGAAGCAGCTGTGTCCTCCAAACTTTCCAGCGCGACATCAGAGCCGTTAATTCTAATGACCTGGCATCATAGGTCGGCAAACTCAGTCATGAACCGGCTCACTCAGGCTCACTCAGACTCTGACCGAGCCGCGAGTTTGAGTGAGTCCGAGCGAGTAATATTTTGGTAATTGGACTTTGATTGAGTCCGGTTGAGGAAAATTTTGGTGAGTCTCAGTATGAGTGAGCCCAAGCGGAAAATATTTTCCTTGAGTGATTCTGAGCGAGCTCCACTTTTCTTGCAGACCTATGCAGACTTCAGCATTATACGGCTCACGCTTATACTCACGTGTTCTTAACGTACTTCAACGCACTAGCGTTCACACGCCATCTCAATATTGACTGATCAGATGTATGAGTTACAGAGGGTTGGGGGAAGGGGTGCCACGACCTTTCCCCTTCAACACCCCCCCCCCCCCCGCAGTCTCTTATACACGCAGATCTTGATAAAATACATCGTGGGAGCCGGGTCTTTCAAGAAAATGTCCTGTCTGGATTGAAGCCACTGATAACTCGTGTTTGAAAGTACAACATCCAAAGGCGCCACGTAGAGCACCGATTATGGGACATATTGGTGTTAAAGAGCAAGAGCATTGACACCATGGTCAAAAAGCTAATTATATGCTAACCGACCCAAGAGCCGCCTAACTAGGACTCACTCAGACTCAGATCGAGCCGTGAGTCTGAGTGAGTTCAGGTGAGTGATATTTTGGTGAACTTGAGTCCGACTAAGCCCGGTCGAGAAAATCTTTAGTGAGTCTGAGTCTGAATGAGTCTGATTAAGAAAACTTTTTGAGACTGATACTGAGTGCGCCCTTAGCACAAAATGTGTTTCTTGAGTGAATCCGAGAGAGATCCATATTTTTTGCCGACCTATGCCTGGCATGAATGCGAGGTGTATAGCTGGAATACCAATGCTGTCTCCAAGAAATCGTTACTTTATTGATAAGGAATGTGTTGAGATGAAAGCCCGCACACGACATGCCATTCCGATCATTTTAAAAAGTCGTGCATAATCTTTTAAAAGCGTTTTTACAAAGGCTATTGTGCGACATGCCATATTGGCAGCCATCGTTTTCATCACACTCAGCCACATGTTTCGTACTTACACGTATGACCGGTGACGATACTTGAACTGGTTCTGGAAACCGCTGATTATACTAATGCGACACTAATAAAAGCATGAGCTTCAGACTTACATTGTGGACCGGCTTGCAATCTAACGTTTCCAGCGTTCTATAGCTTTTGATAAATACATGAGACAAAATGCAGAGACACATCCGACACAGGACGCAACCTTTACTTGTCCATGCTCTTTATTGTTGGTTACGAAGCATCTTGCTTCCTAATGCCACCACGCTTTATATTCCATGTTAGCGTCATCTTTCAGAATAGCCCCCCGCTGACGTAGAAATGACAATCTCAAAATACAATCGTGGTCACAGCAAAAAGACATGTAATAAAAAAAAAACCGTAGTTGGGCCTATAATGTCACGAGGTCTCGTTGAACTATGCGCAATATGTGCCGTAAATCTTGCATTAAATGTTCTTCCCGGTATCGGCTGCAACAAGCTGTTGCAGGCGCGCACGACCACTACGGTTCTGAGAAGCAGAATAGTTTCCATCGAGAATATAGCCCATGTGTCGCCTTCGTCACAAAAGCTATCACTCTGTAAGTTGTAACGCTGAATAATGGCATCGTTTCGATGTTTCATATCGTAGCTCGAAGAGTGCCCCACGTGTTCACCTCGAAGTAGTTCCCTCATAAAAAACGTTTGTCTGGAGCTTCGGTTCACTCGTCAGCTGAAAATGTGGGCATCAGGAGATCTTCAGGAACATAGAAAAGACATCGGCTTTCAGTCCTGTTTCTTTTACAGGATGATCATTCCCCGGCACTTTTGATGCAAACGTTGCAAACCACTCCAGAGGCTGCATCAGCAATAAAGGTATGGTTAGTTACGCACACCTCACTACTCGCCATAGGGCTCCCTCTCTTAACTGATCCTTCTCTCTATTGAATGAAATATTCCGTCCCTCCAGCCACAAGATATATCCAGAACTAACAGGGACAGTTCGACGAGTTGGTGTATATTCATAGTTCAAGGAAACACGAAAAAAACAGCACAGAGGAACGAAGGGGACAGGATGGCGCGCTCGTCCGGTCCATTTCAATCATCTGTGCTGTTGATTTTTCCCACTCTCTTAAACTATGAAGTTACATCCAGCATGACGCAGACCAGTGCCTCTGAACTGGTAATTCCTTCGACCGCATATCTACTACCTAAATGGAGCATAACATCTCCTCAACATTTCTCATACGAAGGCGTTAATGTACTCGTATGTTTGGCATTGTGTCGCAAAAGTCGCGGCGCAGCGACAGCTATTGCCTAATGAACGTGTTTACGAAACTGTCATAGATAGTAGATGATTCGAGTATTGAAATCCTGCGCGACTGACGATGCCTCTGTGAAAGGCATTTCGGTGACATTGAATATTTGCAGCGCATAAAAAGAAAACGCCGACATAGAAGAGGACACGAGACGACACACGAGCTGCAATGAGCTATGTCAGGCTTCTGCAGTGACAACTTTGTTTCCTGAAAAATGGTAGCAAACGTCCTTTGTGATGTATAAGAAGCACTTGGCAGGATCCAAATCTCATAGCAGATTGTTTACGATGCATCCTGCTGACCACGCAGGATGCCGTGAAGGCAGGGAAACATTGAAGTTACTGCACCGCAGAAGTAGGAGCTGAAGTTTACTGTTGTGGATTATCGTCACCACGAACAAAGACGACCTGCAATGAGCATTTCGCAAACAGCCCAGGGCAAGTAGTCACAAAAATGTCACACGCATGGAGACTCCCACATGTGCATGTATTGCAGACGACTCGAGGGGCGACTCACTGTGAGCGTTGTTTCGATGCCATGGCAAACAGTGACTTCACTTCATATTCTAAAAGGGGCTGCGTGATATTTCGCACATTTTAGTTCAAGATTGCAAAGCAGCAAGATATTGAAAACCAAGAAATGCAACGAAATTTTACATCTGTCATATTTGATAAGATGCCAGTGAAATTCGTATGGTTCAGTCATGCGTCGGCCTGCTATGCCAAGCGCCCTAAAGACGTAGCACGTGCTTCGGCATTTAGGCATCGGCTGCGCCACAGGCTCCTTCACGACAAGTCAACTAGAGAGCATGTGGAATAATCAAGCTAGAAATCATTTACCATTAATCTGGGAAACCTGAACTAAATCATAGTTACGCTCTTATTTGCAACTTTGATTTATTCAATAATGAAGAACATAAATACAGAAAATGGACATACGTATTCGTAACAAGACAAAGGTTTAAGCATGCAAAAGCAAATAATAGAAAACGTGGTCTAACTATAAAAGCAACTGTCAGCAAAAAGGGATTCCTTTTCGTGTAGCAAAACCGAATGGTGGCTAACAAGCCGGTGTCTTCTTCTTTTTTATGTTCCAGGCCTCCGTTATTCCTCAGCTAAGCGCGGGTGTTCTCCTAGTTTGGGGGTCTCAAACTCACCTCTGCTAGCGGGGCGCAGTCAAGAAATTTAATCCCCCAAGGGCCGGGACAGTGGAGAAGGTTGAAGCGTGGAGGTAGGAGGAGGGGGAAAAAATGTCGTCTGACGCTGCAATTTGAAAGATAAAATTTCCCATACCTCACATATGGATAATTTCTGAAGGTGACTTGGCGTCAGTATTCATGAAACATATCGATACTCATCTCTACAATGACTCAAATCTTGACGCCGATTCTGAAATATAGAGATTTTGTTTCACGGTTATGTTTCAGTACACGGTGACTCCATGGGGTGCTCCACAAAGAATCGTACTAGGCGACTAAATAATGCGAGTACCAATTCAAAAAAGTCACAAAATTTTATTCTTGTGAAGCCGCGGGCTGCTAGTAAAACAGGCCGCTGTTTGAGACCCCTGTCCTAATTAAACGCACGTTTACGCCACGTCCTGACTGGCCACCCTTCGGCTTTGCTACATAATAAGGAATCTGCTTCAATCATCAATCATAAGCAAACGGCGCTGGAACGGGCTTTATTGACGCAAGTAGCACTTGAGAAAGAGGCTTATAGGCGCTGAAAGCGGGCGGCGAAAACTGACACAAGAATCGCAGTGTTTACGCCGACAGCTCGCGCCAGGCCTGTAGCCAGGAACTTTTTTCGGGGGGGGGGGGGCACTTGCTGAGAACCATGACTATTTGAGAAAAACGCCTATTGTCATTAGTTATTTTTGGTACAAATACCTACTTCAACAAAATCAAAATGGGGGGGGGGACTAGCACCCCCCCTCCTGGCTACGGGCCTGGCTCGCGCACAGCGCTTCCTGCTAAGGTAGTGTTCCACTACGGCATATTGTTCTTCCGGCCTACAATACGCCGGCGACAAAGGGAAGCCATCTTGGCGAGTCATGAAGATGAGAAAAGGAACGGCTCTTGGTTGGCCTTAGGCGACTCACGTGAACTGTCTCGCGACCAAGGCGGCGCCTGTTTGTAATGACTTGACCGGCTCCCTCACATATGTTATGAGATCAGCGTTCCACGATGCGATAAGGACAGTGATACTAAGGAGCAAACTTGGAGGACAGGCCAGGGTAGCGGAAGGGCGGTCGCAGCCAACGGCGAAAGTCTGGACGTGCTGGTCGCGATCATGGCGTTCTTTTTCGAGGCCATAATTTTCCGAGGTGAATGAGCGGGCCAGCTGACGACACTCATGCTGTACAATTTCAGGAACAGATATGAATTCGGCGATGTCCGGACGATACGGCCAAATAGTGTCAAGAGTGGTGCATGGTTCACGGTCATATAAAAGAAAGAAAGGCGAGAAACCTGTTGCTTACTGCGTCGCGGTCTTGTATGCATAAGTTACGAATGAGAGAACAACATCCCAGTTGTATTGTTCAGAACTGCCATACATCCCGAGCACGTCTCCCAGCGTTCGCTTAAAGCGCTCTGTTAGACTTTTGGTCGGCGGCTTGTAGGCTGTAGACATGCGTTGAACCGTGCGACACGAGCGAAGGAGTTAATGAAGAACTTCGAATAAAAAATTGGCCGCGTATCTGCGTGCTTCGCTGCAAATGTCGTCTAAAGACGATAGAAGAGGCGCTGCGTGAGATATGGACGCCATCTCAACAATACGTCGGGAAACATGAGTGCTGTGTTGCGGGCTGGTAGTCCCGGTGCAGCGGCAGGCGAAGACCGGCGGTGACCAACGCGACCGGCAGGGACGCCAGCCAGCCCGAACACGCGGTTTGGCGCGAAGCGCCGAAGCAGAAGAAACGTCCGCACTCAAAGAGTACTCTTCACACACTCTTGTATTTACACGTCGCCTGGGTAAAACAGGAATGCCAGAGCGGCGCCCCATGGCATTCGTACAGTGCAATACTGAACCGAAACCGAAACACAACAGTGAGCTCGTGCAGATGGCACGGAGGAAGGCAAGTTTCAGCGCAGTCGCATTTACAGCGCAGCTTAAGAAATTGGGGTCTCTAGAATTACGTATCTATGTATTTTCTGTTAAAGGAACGCACAAGCTAATACTTAGTGATGTTGAGCCTCCGATATGTGTAATGTTTGCTTTTTGATCAACAATGTACACAAGTATGAACCTAGTCAGCCGTTCAAGATGGCTGGCACTTGGGCAAGTGGTTCAACTTTAGCCGGGTGGCTGAATCGAGTGACGTGCCGACAAACAGAAAGACAGACAGACAGAAAGACAGACCAAAATTTCTGCGTTTAAGTTCCCCAAGAAAGACTATCGTCTTTAAAACACAGGCCCTCTGTCGCTTGGCAGATCGCGTGGTGCACCATGACGCAGAACGAAGCGACATAACACGAAGTTGGCCACGCCTGAGCACCAGCAGAAGGTAGCGGAGCTGTTTCGGCGTATCTCGTGAGATCGTCTACAGCGACAATTTATTTATTTATTTATTTATTTATTTATTTATTTATTTATTTATTTATTTATTTATTTATTTATTTATTTATGATACCTCAAAGGCCCCTAAAGAGAGGGGTTTTACATGAAGGGTGGGCATATCTACAAAAACAGTTCTATGATGCGTCCCTTGATGTCAGGTTGAAGAATGAGGAGGCATGGGAGACCGTCTGAGCTTGAGGGGGGTATACGGTCTTTTCGTAGTTGCTCCGGCTTGAGTGGCGGTGTGCGGGAGCAGTGAGATCGGCTTTGGGGTGACTTGTGAAAGAATTTATGAAAGAGAGAAAGGTGGGCGACTCGACGGCGTGATACAAGGCTGGGAAGGTTGGCTTGGGATTTCAGTTTCGATGAGCTAGACTTGTCGGAATAGTCCGAAAAAATGAAACGTACGGCACGGTTCTGTACCGATTCAAGCATGGTAATGTGGTTATGTTGGTATGGCTCCCACAGGGCACATGCATATGCGAGCTTCGGCCTTACTAAGGAGCAGTAGGTTAGAGGTTTGGCGAAGAGGGGTGCTAATCAGATATTACGTCGCAGGAAACCAAGAACGCGATTAGCAGAATTTGTTATGCTGGTTATGTGGGTGTGCCATGATAGATCAGAAGTGAGATTAATTTTTAAATACTTGTAGGTGTTAACAGCGAATATTAAAGAGCCACATATTATATAATCGTGAGCAGGGTATGACTTCTTTCGATTAAAAGTGAGAAGGGAGGATTTTCATGCGTTTAATGAGATGAGCCACTTGCGGCACCAATCTTCAATTTGACTGAGGTCAGATTGTAGGAATAAAGCATCGTTATTATTGTTAATAGGGCGGTATAGCACGCAGTCGTCTGCAAACAATCGAATCCCGGAAGAAATGTTAGTTGGAAGATCGTTAACGTATATGAGAAAGAGCAGGGCCCGAGGACTGTTCCTTGAGGAACCCCGGATGTAACAGGTGTGAGAGAAGAGGAGTACTGCTCGTTAACGTAGACAAATTACTGACGGTTACACAGAAAATCACGTATCCACTGAAAAACAAGATAATGAAGGTTCAGACGAGACAGCTTTAGGAATAGGCGGTTATGGGGTATTTTATCGAAAGCTTGTTCAAAGTCCAAAAATAGCGCGTCAACGGGGGTGTTAGTACCAAGGCTAGAATTGATGTCGTTAACGAAGAGAGCCAGTTGAGTGTCACAGGAGAGGCCCTTCTGGAAGCCATGCTGACTGGGATGAAAGAAATTAACAGAGCTAAGAAACTTCGCAATATGTGAATAAAGAATGTGCTCCATTAATTTTGAACATACACTCTTTGGTGAGATGGTACGATAGTTTCTCGGTGACGCTGGGTTATCTTTTTTTGGGGCACTTGGATGACCTTTCCCACCTTCCAGTCCTGTGGTAGGGTACTAGCGGAAAGTGATTGCTGAAATATGCAAGAGAGAATGACACGGGTTATTTGCTTTGTACTTTTGTGTGTTTGCTTTGTACATAGCGACACCAGCAGCCTCAAAGTCCAAATTACCCATAGATTGCAATCCACAGAGCACGGAAGCGGTCCATGTAGATCAATGCCAACACGGTCGAAAGAGCGTGCCGGACACGGTAGAGGCTAGAGTTATCCGGATGAATGGGCAAATGCCTTTCGTTGTTGCCACAATGTACAGGCTCGAATATCCTATTGGACGATGGAGTACAGGGGGGATGGAAAGAAACGCGAACAGCGCCGCCCACTGTTTTGATCACGCTCTGACCTTGGTGAGAATAAAAAAAAAATGCTATATGGTTCTCTATTGCATTATAGATTACTATAGTGGCTTTGTGTCACCATCCAGGCTACAAACGCTTGAAAATCAATGCGAAACAGCCGAGAATGTAGATGCCGCATGTTCGCATTTCTTTCCATCCCCACCGTACATGCCACGCCCGTAGTAATGCTGGTAGAGCTGGTCCTGCGTTTTCAACGTGCCAGAGTGAGCATGTTGTGGGTCAGCATCAAAATACGCACATACGTCAGATCGTATGAGGCTTCGAATAACCAACAACGCGTTACGATCATCCGTTTGGTAGTTTCCTCGGTTTAATAGCGCGTCCCGTATCTCAAAACGTGTGACTGGCGGCGAAGGACAAGTAGGTATGTAGTCGTTGAAGTGTCGTAAAGGACGTTAAAGGGGTCATGAACCACTTTTCCAAGTAATGGTCTAATGACCTCAGTATCGGAGTTTGCTGCCTCCCGAATCGATTGCCGCAAAAGTTTCTCGAATCCGTCAAGAACGAGCGGAGTTACGGGGGTTTGGCGTATGCTCTCAGCGCTTTCTCTCTTTTCTCGTGCCGACGAGTGCACTGGAAGCTACACAGGGAGGGATGGCACGTGGGAAATAAGTTACGTCAGCGCGCGTCGTTAAACGCGATCCCTCTCCCGCTGTGATTCGTGTGCGCGCGTGTGGCTACCGTGTCAAGTTAGCAGACTGAGGAGTGCGGCGCCGACAAGTGGCGGCACCCCGTGGCAAGAAGCGCATCTGATCTGAATGCCGCTCTCGATTTATGTCGGCTATTAGCCAATGAGGATGCTTTCTCTTTTGCGACGCGGAGAAGCAGATACGCGACGTCAACCGGCAGGCGCTCCGCCCACCGACGAGAGTGAGAACCGGCCTTTGTTTGAAAAGAGGGCGCCTGAGAAAACAGCCAATTCTCGCTCCGCTTACAGCCTTTACGCGGCCCGCACGACTCCAATATTTGACTGAGCAGTTCATAGCCGTGTCAGCTTTCCGTAGGATGTGTTTTTTCAACAACCCCAAGTGGTGCTTCATGACCCCTTTAAGGAGAGAGGCAATCCACGGCTTTCTGCGCTTCTCAGGTGACATGTTCGAGATGGAAATGGCGGCGATGGAAAAGTCAGCGTTTGAGTGCGGTACTTCACAAGATTTCACTGGTGATCGAGAGAGCACGTCCGCGTCAGAATGTTTTCACCCTAATCGACAGACGAAGTGAATGTCAAATTGTTGCAGACGAAGAGTCCAAGGCGACCAGAAGGATCCTTCAGAGAAACCAACAAACAGAGTGCGTGATGATCGTTTAGACGTAGAAAGTCCGTCCGCAGAAGTAAGAGTAAAACTTGCTTAATGCCCACACAATCGCGAGACACTCTTTCTCGGTCCTAGAACTGCGTCACATTCTGGGCCCATGGCAAAACAGCACCTGTGCGTTAGGCGCAACGAAAGCGCTGCTGACTTTCTTGCGGGCCACAAGCCTGACCGAAACTCTGTAAACAGTGTAGTCTATGTATGTGTGTGTGGTTATCAGTTTATATATCATAATCATTACCTTGGAGCACCTGCAGTAGCATGTCAGGGGAATGGCCAGGCAAACATTTCCAGCTTTTCATTAAAACATTTCTCTCTCTCTCTTTCTCGGTGACTGAGTAGCTGATTTCCGCTTTTGTGAGTGCGCGACTAACATACGCGACGACGTATTCCGCAAGGCCGCGCTTACGTTGCACGAGCACTGCGCCAAGACCGACACCACTAGCGCCTGTGTGTACTTCGGTCGGAGAAGTTATGCCGCAATGACGCATGATGGCAGGTGACGTAAGCAGGCGGCGCAGTGTACTAAAGGCTTCTTCACATGCTTGGGCCCAATTGGAACGATTAGCAGGGCCAGCAAGAAGTTTCGTAACTGGTGCTATTATAGATGCAAAGGTACGTACGAACGACGGAAATACGAGCACAAGCCGACGAAGCTTCGCTGTTCTTTTGTTGCAGTCCGCTTCAGAAACTCGGCTACCACACAAAGTTTGTCCGGGTCTGAGAGAATCCCATCCTTTGAGACGACTTGGCCATACAAATACATCAATGCGCATAAAACTACGCATCCATGCGCATAAAAATTCGCGTGACCGGTGCATTTCTTTGTTTGACACAATCTTAATGAATACTAGCAGATAATGAAGCCAAGGAAGGTATAGGCGACGGTAATGGTACAGTTTTAAGTGTGGTGTAATAACTGAGATATAGATGTGAAGAAAGTAAAGTGGACGACAAGACAACTTGGCAATCTCACTTTGGAGAGCCGCATTTGTGTACACTCAACGGCGCCGGGTTTTTCACGTACAATGCCTCCGCCAGGGAAATCTGTAAGTCGTACAAGCTTCTTTTAAAAATGCGCTGACGCAAAACGTGAAGGCTTGCTCTAGTTAGCCAGCTCAGCGGACTCAAGCAGTGTTGCCGCTGGTGGCTACTTTTGAGCTTCTGATTTAGAGGAAATACGGCTTGGGCCAGATACCGATATCAATACACGCCGGACTCCACATCTGACGTCAAAGCTGCATTCATATTATTGATATAGTAGACACAGCCCTCAAGAGGTTCATTTTATGTTACCTTTATTGCACTATTCATAGCACCACATAGCTTCATGTAACATGCCCCACACATTGTATGTCAGCTTGCCTCTTTTTACTATAAGCCCTTCGGTGGCGCTGGCAATCTCAGTTATATGAACAGCATTCCAGCTTAACTGATATCCTTGCTTTTTGAGGTACACGAAGTAGCCGTCGAACGCTATCCTCGCAACGTAGTGACATTTCTGGAATAAAATCAAGCGGCATTACTGGAAATCCTAACCTACGTTAACAAGCACACGCAGGGATGCACAACATTGTCTCAAGTATTGTGCAAGCACACTCATGAACCCTATCGTGCAATCAAAAAGAGACACAGACATAGAGAGAAAAAGCGCAGCTTGCACTAGTGGTGCAATGATGGAACTAACAGCCGAGCTAGTGTTCGACCTAGCTTTTTCTAAGTTTTCGCTAGTGATGTAAGGCTTTTGCTAGTAGTACTAAAGAAGTACGGTTAGGCTTGGCAATCCTTTTCCGGCTTCGCTCGGTTCCCCACACTACGCACGTCTCACGTTGTTTTGGCTGGAACAAGTCATTGACAAGCTGTTACGTGATGTTAATGAAGGAAGCCAATTTTTGAAGATCCATTTCTTTGTTTGACACAACCTTAATGAAGACTAGCAGATAATGAAGCCAAGGAAGGTATAGGCGACGGTAATGGTACAGTTTTAAGTGTGGTGTAATAATTGAGATATAGATGTGAAGAAAGTAAAGTGGACGACCAGACAACTTCCCGCCGGCAGGGACCGAACCTGCGACCTTCGGATTACGCGCCCGGTCTTACCAACTGAGCAACTGTGTCCTTTGTCCCCTCGTCCACTTATCTGGTATTTATGTACATACTAAGCCTGGGAGTGTTAGTCAGCGGCACTCTTAGCCATGACGGCGAGTGGGGAACACTCTTTATTTGCGCCAGATGGCATCACGTAACAAGTGAACCTTTATCGAGCAGACAGCTGACCAATAAGCCCTCGAATTCTACCTGAAGGCATCAACTCTGCCGGAATGACACGGTACACTTCCAGGGTTTGTAGGCACGTAAATTTCCGATAACTGGACGAGGGGATGACCGCCGCTTTAGCTCGGTTGGTAAGAGCATCGGGCGCGTAATCCGTAGGTCGCAGGTTCGGTCCCTGCCGGCGGCAAGTTGTCTTTTTGCCCACTTTACTTTCTTCACACCTATATCGCAATTATTACACTACCCTTAAAACTACTGTTAACGTCCCCTGTACCCTCGTTGGCGTCATTATCTGCTGGTTTTCATTAAGGTTGTTACGTGATGTATATTTAGTCGTTTGTCTCGCTGTTGCGCAGTTCTTGGCGGGCACGTGTCACGTGACTAGTTGTTACGTGATTTTAGTCACGTGACTAGTTCTTGCGTGTAGCTACATGATTTTTATACGCGTGAATAGATGTTACGACATGTTACGCGATTTTAGTACCGTGACTAACCGTTACGTGGTTTTGGCGGGAACTTGTCACGTGACTAGCTGTTAGGTGATGTTACGGAATTTTTGTTGTGACATGGTGCTATGTGATTTTCAGTCACCTGAGTAGATGTTGCGTGATTTTTAGTCACACAACTAGCTGTTACATGGCATTGACGGGTACATAAGACATGACTAGATGTTAAGTGGTTTTGGTGGGAACATGTATGATGACTAGCTGTTACGTGATCTTTAGTTACGGGACTATTTGCTGCATGGTTTATGGCGAGAACATGTCACAGACTAGCTGTTGCTTGATGTAATGTGATCTTAGTCACGTGACTAGCTGTTACGTTATGTTACGAAATTTTGGTCATGTGACTAGTTGTTCTGCTGTTACATGGCTTTAGTCACGTGACTGGTTACGTGATGTTACGTGATTTTAGTCCGTGGCTAGCTGTGACGTGTTTTTAGCGGGAACATGTCATGTGACTAGATGTTACGTGATTTTAGCCACGTGACTCGTTATTACGTAATGTTACGTGATTTAGTAAGGTAGCCGGATGTTACGTGATTTATGCGATTGTTTTGCATGTGGCTATTTACGTGATGTTACGTAATTTTAGTCACGTGACTAGTTACGTGATTTTAGTCCCGTGACTAGTTGTTACGTGATGTTACGTGATTTTTAGTCACGTAACATACTCGCCTATTATTGGTATTACCTTCGAGGGCCACACAAATCGGCGCACGTGTTGGGGGACCGAAGCAGAAGAAGAAGATGAAGCGAGTGAGTGCCGGTTTATTTTTGTTTGTACTACCCGGCGGAACAAAAAGCTTGCAATTAACGGTATTTTCTGCACTCTTTATATTTTTTATTGAAACGATGAATAAAAGAGGTTGGGGCCATCATGGTGGCACCGGCTACTCTTTCTCGCTTTGCAGACAAAATGTCTAGTAAAAATGATACTAATAATATGGGCACGAAATGTTATACAGTCGAACATAAGATGTGCAAATACAGAACAATCGAGCACCACGTGAGTCCGAAGTGGTCGAGCACAAGTTCAAATGGGTAAAATAAGTTCACATGTAGACGTCCAAACTCAGAGGTTCTGTATGGCTTAACATACAAAGGAAAACAGACTAAGACAAATATTACACATAACATCAAACACACGATCACAACATTATAGATTTGCTTTCAGTATGAAGTGCAAGGCAACTACATCGTGTACGTCATACAATATTTGCATACAATATTTGATTCTTCAAGAAACTTCTTGAGGGCGACAAGCGCTCTTTTCTGGAGGCCTACTGTTGGCCATGGACCAAGCATTTTCTTCACAGTGAATGGTCTTCTACCTAAAAGGAACAAACTTGCTCGTAATACCTTTCATACTGAAACATACTTCTCTCACTCGAGAAGCAGATGGTGCACACCTTTGCCTGGGTGGCCGCAAGAGCACTTAGGACTAGATGCACGCTTTATCCTGTATAAGAAGTGTCGCGTAAATGCTGTACCAAGCCACAGGCCGTGAACTAATGTTTTGAATTTCCTATTTTCGCTCAAATCCGATGCACTGGATCGTCTTACGCGAGGGTCTGTTAAATATAAGTCCGAACATTTAGACTGTTGATCAGACCATTGCACTCCTTATTCCCCAGCACACAGTGGAACCACACAGAAATCAATTACGCGGCCTTGTATTCGGCAACATTATACGTGAAAGTGTCGCTCACCGTATTGAACACATTTGTCTCCTCACTCTGTCGGGGTCTGTTCCACTTTTTATGTTCAGCTTTTGCAGGCAGGTGGTTTAGATCAAGCTCGAATATTTCCGGCTTTAATCCTGGGTACCTAACCGGAAGCGCGGTGTTGTACTTCAGGTGAAAAGGACAAACTATGTATTCATGATTCGACCACGAAAAGTATCCTGTGCATTTAGTTTTTCGTCGTCCTCTATACGTATGTGGATTGCAATCACCGTATATCATCCACTTTACCGAAGCGGTAACTGCTTGTCTGAAAGATAAAGAAAAACAAGAAAAGTTTCTAGCGTTCTAAATTTTCTTTTGAAAAGGTGATCAACATTCTCAACAAAGACACAGTCCACATGAAATGCAGTCGCGCGATGAAAATTACAGTTTCATCGCAGAAAACATTGCTGAATCGAAATATTCTGCATTATTTTACGCTGCTCTTTTCTAGAGAAAATACTAAATTCGGTAACGTTAAGCGGAATCTTTCACCAGTATCCCAGATTTCCGAATTCAAACATATTTGATTCATATCAACATTTTAACGCACAGCCGATTTTATCTACGAATTTGTCTAGGACATTTTACCACTTTTTTAAATAAAAGTTACAAGAAATCTCGTGGTTCCGAATTTGAAGCACAAGGTTTACAACGTCCTAGAATTTTTGCAAATTGCAGTGCAGCCAAAAAATTACACCATCTCCCACTAAAGGGAACCATGTGGGGATGCGAAGCAGCGCATGGGTCGACTTAAAGCTACGTTCATCACGGGCACCTTGCCCGGTGTTAACAAGTGGAGCACACCAAAATTCACTGTAGTTGCTGTTGCTGTTACTCCTCCCGAACTCTTGTTGGAGCAGGACACGCGGGTTCATGGCGCGTCTGCAGAATCTCGTTCCCCGACGCCATCACATGATTGCTGAGAGAGTGTAAGTGGGAGAGGCCACAGCGTCTTACCCAGCCCCTTACATTGGCCCGAACGCGCTAGCGCGTGCCAGCCCTTAAAGTGCTCTGCACGTATCATCATCAAGGCGGTCGAAGAACAAGAGGAAGAAGACTTCTCCTTGGCGCGAGCGCGCGCTCAGATGGCTATGCTAGGAGTCGCCAATAGAACTACGGACACAGCCCAGCGCAAAAGCTGCTTCGCATCTAAAAAATGGACAGCCACGCCTATAGTCGTGCGAAGACTGCTGAAACAGCGAAGCTGGAGGCCTTCTCCTCCTTCTTTCCCTCCACCTCAGCCTCACTTCCCTGTCCTACACCCGGGCACATCATTAGCGAAGCCGGCTAGCCAATGCGAAAGAGCACTTATGAAAGAAGAGCTTCGTGAATTCGGCCGCTGGAGTTTTTCGTCACACAACCTGACACAACTGCGTTCTGATTATGAGGCACATCGAATTGGAGTATCGCTTATTTATTTTGTCCGCCTGAAGAATTTTAACATGCACATCAACGTTATTATACCAGCGCTTCCGCATTTAGCCCACTTCAATGTTAGGCTACAAGTGAAATTTCATTCATTTATTCAATTGTCTTTATTTCCTTTGTCAAAAAAGGAGGGGGCGGGACTAAAAGCCGCATAGGCGCCTTGACAAGGGTCCCGACTTCCTGTTATATGTCAGTGTAGTGGACATTCATGAAAATAAATGCAATAGAACACTTAAAATACTATAGATAATCAAAGCGGACATTTATACAACTGGTAATAGAAGTAGTAGCTACGCTTTAGCTAACAAAATAACAATTCATTATTACACACTTGACGCAACCATGAAACTGAATGATACATATATCGATACATTGCAAAGATAAGAAACACATCGTTTAACACATCACAAAAAAAACGACAATAGAGCGTAAGTTCATTCCTGCGTGCTATGTATTCTGTGGTGATCTTGCCCATACAGTAATGCTTGATATCTTTATTAGATGCGACTAAAGAATCGAAGCTATCATTTAAAAGTAGATTGAATCGCTTAGGCACTGTGAAACTCAATGACTGCGTACAACCGTATGCCCTAGGGGTGGGTACAGCCCACCGTTCCTTGAATCTTGTATCCTTGGCAGACCTATTTTCTTTCAGCTTAATACGTTCTGCTTAAAACACGTTCTGCTTAAAATGAGATATATTTTTCGGTGTTGAAATGCAGCGAACCATTTCGACGTGATCATGGGTCCATGATGTACTAGTGGCCTAGTTTGGGAGTACATTGAAGTGACAGAAGAGGAAAAGTTTTGAACAAGGACTCGATAACATGAATGACAAAAATGCACAGTTTCCGCAGAACAGCGAAGCAATTAAGGAGATAGCAACACACTGCACTACTACACGAAGTAAGAATAGCAGCTTTATGTGCCATGTGCTTCGGCTTTGTGCTCCTGAACTGCAGGATCCTGTCGAGAAACCTCCTGCCATGTGCTGCTTCATGTCTCACGCGCCGCTGCACGTTGTTTCTGCTTGCGGACATGCATGCGAGCACGCTTTTTGTTCAGCGCGACTAGCGTTGCGCTGAAGCTCATTGGCCGGGGTTGCGACGACAAACAACGCGCGTGGAATGAAGCACGTGATCAAAGCGCCGATGGCTATATACGATTTTCCGCAGCGGCGCATGGGAGCTGCCATGTTTGATGACGTGATCGTAACTGGCCTTCCTCGAGCCAGTTGCCCCAGCCAACGTAGTGGGCCAGCGAAGCGGCCGTTACTGTACCACACAAGCTGGTTGCAGCAGAGTGTAAGCAATGTGAGGGTGAGCAACTGGGCGTGTTGGTAAAGCATGATTCGAATTTGTAGGCGCAAGGAAGACACGGACGAGAAGGGAGACACACACACAGGGCGCCCTGTGTGTGTGTCTCCCTTCTCGTCCGTGTCTTCCTTGCGCCTACAAATTCGAATAGTGTAAGCAAGTCACATGCTTGCGCCGCAAAACATAGTTATACATAAAATTACCTAAAAGTTGATAACGTTGAGACTTCTGCGTTTGTTGGGTACGTACTACGCCACAGCGATTAGTGATATGTTTAACCTACTTGGCACTTAGGGCACATGCCTTGAATTTTTGTATTAGCACTCGCCAGTAGCTGGGGTTACATGCCCACATGGCAGCACCCATGCAGGCGCGACAACCCGCTTCGATCCGAACTAGCGCTTTCTATACTCGCCCACTGTCCTCACAGCATTAAAAAAATGGTGGAATCGGCTATCGCTTTTTGTCATCTCACGCTGCTGTCATCAGGTATATGCTTTGTCTTTATTATTGAGTTCAGCTCTGTTTATTTAGCCATGCCTGCTAAGCCTTGTATCCGAGAACATGAGAATGAATCTTGGAAATACTGCGAAATACCGACGAATACATTGCTCTCGAAGCTTCAGGGCGCACATATAAAGCATATAAATGCGTAGGTTTCGAAGTTACAGTCCAGACAGCGCAGGACGATGACGCAATAAATTCGAGGCGCAAGGAAACTGCATCAAGAGGTGCCGCCATGATGACTTTTTCTGGCGCTGCCGTCTGCTCGCTTTTACTCGCGTGCGCGCAGAATGTTATGAGGACGCCGAGCAGACGACGCGACGCGGTTGGAGGCATATTGAGCAGCGCTGCCAAAGGCCACGGTAGGGGGAGGGCCACGGTGCGGTGACACCATCTAGTTTTGATTGAACAAACCAGCTGCGGAAAATCGTCTATAGAAGCGTCGGTGCTAACTGATCGGCGAGAACATTGCGCCATCTCGCTGGCAATGTGTAAACAAATTTTTGCGGCGCTGGCGCAGCTCAGAGACCCTGGTGTGAGCTTGGCTGAGCTTGAAGATTGACGCAATCAAGCGTTTTATTCGTTCGTACCTGGATGAGTACAGCCGTATAGCTACAAGAATATGGGCCGAGAAGCATGAAAATTCCGTTTATAGGTGCGAAAATTCATTTTATAGAAAAGTAGACGCATAATGGATGAGGAGGTCAAAAAGAGTTGGTTACTAAATAAAATGTAATTAGAAGCTCGATGAGTGAACATAGAGTCATTAACAGGAATGTCGCGCAATTACGGACGGAAAGGTGGGTAGAATGGTTGGTGTCAAAAACAGTGGTATAGATGCACGGAGCCAGGTGAAATGCCGTCCTTGCTGTCGACATCGCCGAACACTTAAATCGTTCTGCTGTCAAAACGTTACTACCCGCTATTCATCTCAAACCTAGTGGCTGTTTTGCTACAGAGCACGTCCACACAAAGCATACTACTAATTCTGTAAATAACAATTATGCGACCATACGAACAACGCCGTAGTCTTACCAGGTACTTGAATACTAAACCACTTCCTTGATCAATATTCAATGAGGACGATCACACAACTATATTATTTCAAGTGTAAAGAATGAGTTACACGAAACCTGCCTCGGTATCTTCAGAATACACCAAAGGGTACAATTTACAACACCAACGCAGGACAAAGAAAACGTTGAGGATAAATTACGGTAAATGACACGCAGAAATAGCACCTACACTGCTAAATCCTTCGCACGGTCTCATATATTCTGATCGCCATACATTCTAACACCATAATCAAGTTCGCCCTGACACAAAATAAAGCAAGTAGTGAAAAAGAAGTATTAAGTTATAAAGTGAACGAAAAACACTTGACATTTCATCCAAGCGTGAAGAAATATGAAACTTACTGCGTCGAATTAGGATAGTACTTCCAGTAATCGTACTTCTCTGTAAGGCCCCAACTGATGATATCGCCTGTGGTATTCTTGCTTTTTACGTATTTTTCGGCGGCTTCCGTTAAGTTCACCCGGTAGGAGCCTCCTGCGGTCGTTAAACAGTAGATGTGAGCGTTGAACCAGTATTTCTTGCGTGGAAAATGTTTCCTGCAAATCCAGTAATTCAGTCAATCGATCCATGCAGTGACAAATAGCATCTGTTACTTTTGGCAGCTCCACGCACGGCGACGGAAAAAAGGTGCAAGTTAAAGGTTTTCAGGCCTGCGTCACATGTGTATCTCTGAAGTATATATTTACAGGTGTGCGTACTCGCAGCAATCCGTTATTGCACTAAGTCCAGAACTAATTAAAAGAAAGGCTCGACAAAGCTTTGGTATATCTTTTCAGTGAGAGTTAAAAGGGCTGCAACAGTGACAGTTTAACCTCTTGCAGCCTGTTCATTCCCAACAAATACCGAAAGTGTTGGCAAAACAAGCTTTGGAGCACGACACTTTAGCAAACATTTTTAGCAAAACAAGCTTTGGAGCACGACTATCATTCTGACAGATGCAAGAGTAAGAATTTAACTCAGCTCTCTACTTCCTTCATAAACGCGTCCAGCTTTGGTTTTGAGGGGTGTTCAAACATTTTAACGCGATTGCGTTAAAGAGCTCGTTTCGCCGAAATTCCGGTGTCGGTACCGGTGTCGGGTTCGGCGACAGGCGACAGGCGACGGTGTCGGCGGTGAGCGAAAAATTCAGCGTTTACTGTGGACGAAAATTCGAGGTAGACGCAAATAAATAAATATAAAAAATGCGAAGCAGCCAGCAAACAGCTGCATACATCGTCTTGTTTGCCATTGAGGCTAATGAAGTCATTCATGTCGTGACATCTAGTTCGCTACATATCGCGAGATTGTCATACATGCATGCGTGTACAATCTGGTATATGCCATGCTAATGAAACATATATTCTGCTACATGTGTACGATGCGTGATCCGGCATTTATGTTCGTCACGCACTCCTGCCATGCCATACCCATTTAGGTACATATCCAGTTAACAAAAATGCCAGGCCTGCGCTGAAACCGCAGCACAGTCACAGCGAAAGCTGGAAAAGCGGCGTTTCTAAAGCACCGTTGTAAGCTCTCTTGGGGCTACTAATACAAGTACACTAGCAAGTACCCACTACGCCATAAATCACAATTTTTTTGAAGTTCGGAACACCTACTAAGCCATTATCCGACATTCTGCGGAGAAGCGAGGCACCAGCTACACGTCTGTAAGCATTATGTGCACTTTGTTGACGCGACGACTGATGACGATGAAGAATGATGGCTCAACCCTTTCTAATGGGTTCGAAGCTTTAAACGGCCCACCAGTTATGTAATTTGCATTAGGTGACGCCCGGTCACTATGTCCCTCTCCCGCCATGCTGTATAACATACGTTGACGTGGGAGAGAGAGGTGGGGGAGGGCGAAGAATTTTACTGAGACCCCGAGGAAATGGATCATGCGCTTATGGGCTTCCTTGGCAACTAATACAAGAGCACTTGCGAGGAACCCACTAGGCTATAAATCATTGTAATTTTTGAGAAGTAGGAAAGCAGGCATTATGCCTTTTTCGTCATTCTACGGAGAGCCGTGGTACCTGCTAAACGCATCTAAGGCATTATGCGCACTTTGCTGATGCTGTGCCTGATGACGATGAAGAATTGTGACGGAGCACTTTGTAATGGGTTGGAAGCATTCAACAACCTTCTCGTTGCGCAATTCGCATTGTGTGACGCCTCATTACAGAATTCGCGTTGTGCGACGCTTGGTGTTTATTTTACTCTTCTACCAAACTCTATTGCATATGCTAATGTGGTTCCTTCCCGACATGAAGCCCGTATAGGACCTTTTTGCAAAGCAGTTGCAAGCACCGGCATGGCTCAGAGGTTGAATACTGGGCTCCCAGGCAGAGGGCCCAGGTTCGAACCTCGTTCCATCCTGGAATTTTTTTCTTATTTTGTTTTTCTTTT
This sequence comes from Rhipicephalus sanguineus, assembly GCF_013339695.2. Lineage (NCBI taxonomy): Eukaryota > Metazoa > Arthropoda > Arachnida > Ixodida > Ixodidae > Rhipicephalus > Rhipicephalus sanguineus. Next base: position 40,051,881 of record NC_051185.1, read on the forward strand.
CTTATTTCGAGCGATAGTGGTTACGGACACCGGCGGCGGCGGCGGCGGCGGCGGACAACTACGGCGCCAAAAACGGCCGGTGAAATGATCTCATAACGGCTTTCGCTTTAAAACGGCCGCGAGTGCACCGTGAGCGTGGCGTCTAAATCATACCCTACATGAAATGCATTTCATAATTTTCGTGTTACCACCTGTTATATATGTTCGTCACACACTCACGTAGCGCAATACAAATTTTGGTGTATATGAAGCTAGCGAAACGGCCACCGGCGCACCGTGAGCGTGTCACGTAAGTCATGCTTTACATGACATGCGTTTCACGATTTCATGTTAACTCCTGTTATTTGTGTTCGTCACATAATCATGTCGCGCAATACCAATATTCGTGTCGATCAATCCAGCGAAACGGCCGCCAGCGCACCATGAGCGTGGCACGTAAGTCATGTTGTACTTGACATGCGTTTCATGATTTTCATGTTAACTCCTGTAATTTGTGCTCTTCACACAGTCACGTCGCGCAGTACCAATTTTGGTGTATATCAAGTTAGCGAAACGGCCTCCTGCGCACCATGAGCATGGCACGTAAGTCATGCTTTACATAACATGCGTGTCATGATTTTCATGTTAACTCCTGTTATTTTTGTTCGTCACATAGTCATGTCACGCAATACCAATTTTGGTGTCAATCAAGCCAGCGAAACGGCCGCCAGCGCACCATGAGTGTGACACGTAAGTCATGCTGTGCATGACATGCGTGTCATGATTTTCATGTTACCTGCTGTTATTTGTGTTCACCAGACAATCACGTCGCGCAATGCCAATTTTGGTGTATACCAACCTAGCGAAACGGCCGCCAGCGCACCATGAGCGTGGCGCGTAACTAATGCTTTATATGACATGCGTGTCATGATTTTAATGTTACCTCCTGTTATTTGTGTTCGTCAGACAGTCACGTCACGGGATGAAAATTTTGGTGTATATCAAGCTAGCGAAACGGCCGCGAGCGCACCATGAGCGTGGCATGTAAATCATGCTTTATATAACATGCGTGTCATGATTTCATGTTAACTCCTGTTATTTGAGTTCTTCGCATAGTCATGTCGCCCAATACAAATTTTGGTTATATCAAGCCAGCGAAACGGCAGCCAGCGCACCATGAGCGTGGCACGTAAGGTATGCTGTGCATGACATGCATGTCATGATTTTCATGTTACCACCTGTCATATGTGTTCGTCGCACAGTCACGTCGCGCGATACCAATTTAGGTGTATATCAAGCCAGCGAAACGGCCGCCAGCGCACCATGAGCGTGGCACGTAAGGCATGCTGTGCATGACATGCATGTCATGATTTTCATGTTACCACCTGTTATATTGTTCGTCCCAGAGTCACGCCGTGCAATACCAATTTTGGTATATATCAAGCTAGCGAAACGGCCGCGAGCGCACCATGAGCGTGGAATGTAGATCATGCTGTACATGACATGCGTTTCAAGATTTGCACGTTAAGACCTGTCACTTATGTTCATCATACACTCTTGTCACGCCACACTAATTTTGGTATATATCAAATTAACGAAACGGCCGCAAGAGCACCAAGACAGTGGCATGTAAATCATGTCGTTCATGACATGGATATCATGATTTTTATGTTATGACCGGTCATTTATGTTCGTCATAAAGTCGGCAATTTTGGTGTACATCCTATTAACGAAACGGCCAGGAGAGCACAAAGTCGTAGGCGGATAGATAGATAGATAGATAGATAGATAGATAGATAGATAGATAGATAGATAGATAGATAGATAGATAGATAGATAGATAGATAGATAGATAGATAGATAGATAGATAGATACGCTCAAAGTCGCAGAAGTTCGCTAAGAAATGCTTCGCATTTAAAATCTGTTCGTCGAGTGAGACCGAAGCTTCGAACCTGCGACCCCTCGTTCCGTAGCGCGATGCGTTTAGCCGCTCGGCCACCACGCATACATCCTAAAGCGTGCTAACGGTGAGCTATATAATCGTCGGGATTGGTTTTGCGAGATTGGATCTCTGTGAATTCTGACCATGCCCAGATGTATAGCGTGTGTACAAAATTACACCATCTCCCGCTAAAGGGGACAATGAGGCGATGCGAAGTCGGAGCACTTGCACGATCGCGTTCCGTTGGCGATCGTTGGGCATGCTACCGACCTCGCGTCGTGGAACGCGAAGAGGGACGCTACGCGCGTCGTATCTTCCATCTAGCCTGGCCGTTAATTCTCACAGGGCGAGCGGGGAACGCGGTCGACATGCGGGCGAGAGTGGGCAGCGTAGGAGAGGAGAGAGAAGGGGAGGGGACGCGCATGCGCTCGAGCTCACCGCGGCGTTGCGCAGGAGAGAATTTCGGCATGTCTAGCCCGCGTTTCAGAGGAAGAGTGGAAAGGGGTATGGGAGAGGGAAAGTGGAGAGGCAAAGTGGAGAGGGTTATGGGAGAAGGGGAGGTGAGAGGGACAGTGGAAAGGGGAAGGGGAGAGGGTGAGTGCAGAGGTGTGGAGAGGGTATGCGCATGCGCAGTAAGGGTGATCACGCCGCACACCACCACCACCGGATTGAGCTCCGCCTTAAAGGGATACTGAACAAAAATTTGAAAAAGCTACGAAAACACTTACGTTCGACTCGGACGACACGACTGTTCCTGTACTCAGCGTTTATTTCACGTAATTTCGAGCAGTTGGCCGTATTTTTAGTGGATTGTGAGAGCGCGGCGGCTGCATGCCACTGCGCTTGTCGGCGGACGTGATGTCGAGTGCTCAAGCAAGAGGGGGGCAACCGGCACGCTCTCTCCTGCCCTGCCACTTCCCTTTCTCCACCTCTCCTCTCAAGAACCGAGGGTGCCTGGTGTGGCGCTGGGCCTTGTCCTCTTTTCCCCACATAGAAAACAAAATAGCGCTTATTCCTCAAACTACCGACCGTGTCGCGAGAGCGCAAAGATGCAAGGTGCGAGTGACAGTGGTTCCACGAGCGGTCATTGCGACTCCGAGTTCGACAGGCCTCCAAAACGGATGCGCCAAATACAACCATATGCGTGTGACCGTTCTGCTGTGTCAAGCGACAGCAAGGACGACGAGCCAGACGAGCCGCCGTAGCCCAACGTGGGTCGGCAGCCGGGACCAGCAATTTACACAGTAACTCATAATCACTATCCTCGAAGTGTTCGGAGCACGAAAGGTCACGCTTTGAAGGCACTCACGTTGGCTGCGATGGGCGCGCAGCGCGAATCCATATCCTTCGAAGCTTCGGCTCTGTTGGAAAAGTATGACAGGGCACACCCTAGCGCAGAACAGCGTTGAGGCATTCTGCGTTGTGTCAGGTGCTTCACCGTTCACATTACGTAGCAGCACACAACACAGACGGCAAATTCGTAGACGTGGGCGCAAGCTCCGCTTGAGAAAACAAATATACGGCCGAGAGCGCGGCAATGGCGTCGTTGGCTGCCGGTTGAGAACACGCACGGAGAACACCTTCCCGACCGTGAAAACACGTTTTGGGAGAGACGCGCTGCAGCGGGTGGCGGCTTGCGATGTCGATAAGCGATTTTGCTGCGAGCACGGTTGGCGAGTCACTATCCGCGGAGTTTCGCGTCACTTCCTCTCTAGTTCGCGGCGCGGCCGCTAGACGCGCCAATTCGCGAAAAATGCATTAAATTTATTATTTTCTGCTAGTCTCTGGCTCAAATGAAGGTTGTTTCAACAAATTTCAGCACCCAATCTTTCAATTGAGTCATTTACCTCGGCGGCGAAAATTTTGTTCAGTATCCCTTTAAGATACTTTGCATCTAAAAAGCATAAATTTTTCTCTTCGTGCGCCTAGTGTCGTCAGAGTGTATGCTAAACTTCGTATGCAAAAGACTGAATTTATTCGTGCTTTCTCTTTCCACGCGTATCCGGCACCGTCTTAGCTGCTCTCTGTTATCGAAATTATGCATGACTAGAGATCGACTGCCACTGCGTTATGCCCGTAGGAGAGAGGGGGGGGGGGGGTCTGGTCAAACATGCTTAAAGATGTTTTCACACACTGATCACACGGTCACAAAGACTTTAAGTTCAGCATTTATTCTAGGCAAGAAAATCACAGTACTCAAGTTAATATTTCGAGATATGAAGGGCACGAAAACTAAAAACGTAACTAATAAAAAGGTATTATACTGAACTGTAGCTGGCACCTACTTAATATGAACTTGCTCGAACAGCTCCAGAACTGCACTGTAAACCACTTTGCACCCTTAAAGCGATTTCAAGCAGCCAAAACACCCGTTGCCCTAGCCAGATTTTTCAGAAAGGGGAGTGTAAAGTTGTTCTGCTTCTCCAAATAGCCTTTTCGTTTGCGTAAGGATTAATATTGTACCAAAACGCCCTCTAGGAGCTAAGGGTAGTATGGGCTGTCCAAACACTTTTGGCCCATACTACAGGAGTGTCAGCTGATAATTGCAACTCGCTGATTAAAAAACCATTGAATATTAGGCGGGTTTAGATTAACAAATTTGTCTTTTGGAGGACTATCTAAAAGCGCACCATAAATTGGCACAAATTATGTGAATGTTTATTGTTTAAATATGCACATAAGAATATCTCCCTCGGCACTGAATGGTGGCTTAATGTACTATAGCGATACATACCAGGCGGTCGGTGTATGGTTGTGCAGCGCAAGCGCTCGGTCCACCTGGTGTTTTTCCATGCTATGTTTGTGTGTACAATTGGGAGTATATGTGCCACATTCTATGCGACTGGATTTTCTTCTACTAGCGATTAATTTTCTGTTTTTCTGTAAATAAGGGCATTCAGACGATGGAGAACTCCCCATGATCTTGGTGTTTTGATTCGTGAAAATGCCTTCTTCCCAAGATGTAAGGGTGTTAGTTATGGACACGGTAAAACCCGCTTAACGGTGCTTTGTCGTAAATGGGAGATACTGGCCTGCCCAATGTTTTGTCACAGGTGTGAGGAGTCCGCGTGCTATGTTCTTGATCGCGCAGGTCGGGGCGCCGATGCGCGTCGTTTCTGACCGCAATGCCAAGTCGTCGTCGAGCGGAATGCTTCGCCGCGGTATCCGAGAAGTCCGCGTTCATTGCGCCTGGTTGCAGACCAAGGTACCGATGCGCGAAATATTTAACTGTTGGCCCGAGCAGTCAGCGCGCAATTTGTTTGAAAGTATGAGACAAAAAGCAATCGAAGGATATGCCGCGCTTCTGCGACGTTCGTAATGAGCGCGTGAAGCTATACCCACTGGCGATTGCTCTTTATTAACGCGATAGCGTTAAAAAGCTCGTATCGCAGAAATTCCGCCGTCGGCGTCGGTGTCGGCGCCGTCGGTTGTGAGCGAAAAATCATCATCTTGTCCGTGACCGAAAAATCGAAAAAGCTGCAAATAAAAGAAATAAAAATGTTCGGTCAGAGTGAGAATCGAACCCGGGCCGTCTGCGTGGTAAGCAGGTGTTCTATCACATAGCCATGCCTCTGCTTGGAGCTGCCCTGAAAGTAACTCTCTGAATGTAATATCGCAGTAATATTGCGTGATACAAGCGTACATTGCCATCGGGCGTCACACCATGTCAATATTATACCGACTTGGTGGTTTAAAGACAGCCACCCATTACAAAAGGCACACACATTACTGCGCGTATTCCCATTACTGCGCGTAGTGAGTGCATCGCAACTTCGAAAACGTTTCTCGCGCACAATTGCTCCTGGTTTAAAGCATGCTACCCATTACATAAGACACACACCTTAGTGCGCGCATTCTCTTGAACACTCGTAGTGTTCGAAGTGCGCACTAGGGGCAGGATATCGCTATCGCGTTCAACTCTTAAAGGCGAAGCTTAAGTGTCCCCCAATTTTTTCTGACCATCGAAGAATGTCATTTACGGCTGCCATATTGATGCACCGTTAAGAATGTCGATCCGCGACGATGGAATGATTGCGAACACGGTGCTAAGAAGTGTTTTTTTTGCGTGATTAGCGTGAAATTAGTCGCCACCCCGACTGATCAAACATTTTCGTGCCACTTCTATGTTTCAGCAACATGTTCTAGATAAGGTGTCAAATATCCGGATGCTCGAAAGTTTCGAATATGGAACGTTTAAATCGAATAAAGAACCAACCTAATCGCATATTAGAAGTTTTGAATATTCGCATACCACTGCTAATTACTACAACTGCTCGTAAGCTCTACAGAATACGATATTCTTCTAAGGTACTGTGAACAACCATTCGGATTCTGCGTCTATCAATACCAAGAACACAGCAACAATTCCGCGACAACGAATAACTTATTGCATAGAAGCAGCAAAAATAATACATACCTCTGATAACCATGCACGAGAACACCTGGAATTGTAGTAGTAGAAGAAGCAACAGTGAGCACCAAAAAAAACTGCACAAGTGTTACATAATTAAAACTGAATTCATGCGGTGGCAGTTCTTCGCAACATTAATGTCGTTGGAACGCGGTATAGTATCTTGAGTATCATTAGTAGCTTTTCTTGATACAAGAAGAGTTTTTTCCTATCGGTGGGAAGTCAACAGTTTCATTTGCCTGCGCTTAAACATTTGAAAGAATGAAAATCAAACCTCCATTATTGCATATAATTCATATATGTTGGTGCACCAAGCCTAATGTTTTTTAGTGCTTAATAAGTATATAGGAATCAGCCACGACAGCAGATGTAGCATAATCAGGAAATGCTCAAAGCTCTCGTCGCGCATTGTTCGTTACGAGGGCTCAGGCAAACTGTACAACTACATCGCATTCATCCTCGCCATCAGATTCTTGACCATACGCTGCTAAAATGTTGATTCTCTTTCGAAACACAACTCTCTTAAAGTGGAAATGCCGGTACCCCTAAAGCCCCTGAAGAAATCAAAGTGGCGCCGTCACCTCTATCCACCTGCTCCTGCGCCAATACTCCCTCTTTTATCGCTCCACAGTTGCGTCCTGTGCGCTGCACAAAGCTACAAGGCGCTCTCCGAAACAGGCTCTTTTCACTTTCATTCCTGTTTCAATGAACGTAAGTCAAATGCTGCAAACCAGTGCTGGGTTAGCACGTCGTAAACGAAACAACCAACATGGCCACATGCAGTCTCTTTCTCGTGTGACCTAGCTCATTAGCTATCATGCTTTCGCTCGAATACGGTATAGCTGAAATTAAGACCACAGAAATGAAAATGCTGGAAACCGGTCTATTCCAAGAAGAAAAGAAGTGATCCCGAACGGTTCCCCGTAAAACCAGCTTAAAATGAGCTAAAAACAAGAGCCGAATAACTTTTTAGAGGCCTTCGATAGATGCGAAGATGCGATAGATGCTGACTGTCCAGAAGAGTGCGCCAGATGCCAAGAAGAACTACCCGCTCTAAACATCTAGTCATCGCCATTACGCCCATGCAACAAAGCAGGGTACCGCCGAAAGCATACACCTGATAATGTTTTCGCAAAGTATTGCGATATTGTTCATGCGCTGCCATTTAAACTTTTCTGCATAGCCAATTCAAGCCGAAAAATCAAAACTAGTCAATTACGGCCTGACTTATCTATAAAAGCTGTAATAGCCTAATCTAGACTTCACTCCTGAATACTCGCTATAGTAGGCTACGCACATCTTAACTGTAATATAGCTTTTAGATGCGAAGTATCATAAGGCGGAGCTCAATCCGGTGGTGGTGGTGTACGGCGTGACCACCCTTACTGCGCATGCGCATACCCTCTCCACACACCTCCTCTCCACTCACCCTCTCCACTTTCTCTCTCCCCTTCCCCTCCCCACTTTCTCTCTCCCCTCCATCTCTCCCCTCCCCTCTCCACTTTCCCTTTCCACTCTTCCTCTGAAACGCGGGCTAGACATGCCGAAATTCTCTCCTGCGCAACGCCGCGATGAGCTCGAGCGCATGCGCGTCCCCTCCGCTTCTCTCTCCTCTCCCACGCTGCCCCCCTCTCGCCCGCCTGTCGACCGCGTTCCCCGCTCGCCCTGTGAGAATTAACGGCCAGGCTAGATGGAAGATACGACGCGCGTAGCGTCCCTCTTCGCGCTCCACGACGCGAGGTCGGTAGCATGCCCAACGAACGCCAACGGAACGCGATCGGGCAAGTGCTCCGGCTTCGCATCGCCTCATGGTCCCCTTTAGCGGGAGATGGTGTAATTTTTTAGTATTTTGATGACATAAGCTTAACGACCAAAAATTGTTGGATCAGGCTGGACTATATGTTCAGTAGCAAGCAACTTCGTTTTGATCAGTTCCGCTTATAGTCAAATTGGCTCTTTCAGCAAAAAGAAAAAAAAAACGTGACACATTTGTGTAAGCTTATCTTACATGTCATTGACTTGAGCTACCGATATTGCTTGGGAGCGGCCCCTTGATGTAAAAAACGCGGCTAACAACTTTGATAAGCCGTGTTCACTCGTTGGTCTACGGCGTGGCAGCATCAGTACACATTCATTTTCATTTTTTTATACTTAAGAAGCTCACCAGTGGTCATCTTACAGGTGTGTGCAATATTGCAGAAGGCAGAAAGCTCAGATAGTTGAATATATGGAACTTGATACAGAGTCCTCCTTAGCCTGTTGTCCGCTTTCTATTTCTAAGTTTTTGTCTCTTTTCGTACAAAGCGCTGGAAGTGTTGCAAGCATGCGAGTGTGGACCATATCAGTGCTTGCATCTGTCGCGCGTTAGAGTGAGAACGGCTGAGTGGCATGCATCACCCACTCTAACGCGCTCGTGACGTTGTTGGGCCAGCGAAATAAAGAAAGCTGAATTAAATGCGTAAGGAAGTAGGGATGTGACGATCTCCAGAAAACTGCGTTCCGTTTATTTTATTAAGAGGTTTTTCTGATCAAAAAACGAGAAATGAGAAATGTGTGGAACGCCTAATGCTGTTTAATATAAGTCACATACATTCGCTGATGTCCAGAACATTCGGCTAGGGCATTTGGCAAGGTGAGGCTAACACCACAATGTGCGCAAGTCGGTGTAAGAAGAGGTGCATAACATGGTGTAAAGCCGAAGCGTAAGCGAATCACCATCTTACAATTTCTGAGGCGTAGAAACAGTATCTTGTCAGGTTTACGTAATAACAGGATGATATCCGGTTCATACAGAACATGGCTTAATCCACAAAACAATTCCTCGCTGAGGAGAATCGCTAACTTCTTCAAGAAGATTTATTTTTTTATTTCCAGGTACTGTTGGCCGATTGGGCCGTTACAGGGGAGGGGTACAAATATGACACAAATTAATCATTGTGTACATGAAGTAGCAACATAAAGCTAACACATATATTCTAGAATTCATAATATGTCACTACACATAAATAGTGAAAAAGTAAATAACTTGCATATAAATATTATGTAAAACATAAAGCAGCAATACATAGCCAATAGAAGGAAAATTCACATCACGATGTTTCGTTCTCCAACTTACATTATACATACATTACATCACCTACTTCGCAGCATTATACATCGCAATACTAAATTTTACAACTCACATGAAATATGTCAAATTAGCTACATTCCATGGCATTATTTCAATTGCAAGAGAAATAGAGTTGACATTCATGGAGATTTACTCAGAAAATATTTCGTAGTGTTGGATTCAAATTTTTCTAAAGTTTCACAATCCCGTATAGCCTCCGGTAAGTCGTTCCAGTCTTTTATGGTCCTAGGGAAGTAAGAGTATGCGCATGTGTGTACCCGAGATTGGGGGATTAGAAAGTTTCTGCAGTGGTCGCTTCGTAGGTTTCGGACATGTCGTGAATGAGGTACTGCGCTACATCAAAGTTAAATGTATTTCGAGAAAATACAAGAATTTTAGTCTGGCTATGCGACGGCGTTCCAAGAGGGTGGGCAATGGGCAAGTTTAGTTCTTGCAGCATATCTGTCACAGAATCAGTTCGGGAGTACCTTGAAAGAATAAATCTTGCCGCCCTTCTTTGCACTCGCTCAAGTTTATTGATTAATCCTTTCTGATAAGGGTCCCATATGATGCTTGCATATTCTAGTGTAGGCCTTATTATTGTTATGTACGCTGTTAGCTTTACTGGTGCTGGAGCGAGCTTTAATTTGCGACGTAGGAACCATAGCTTTTTTTCAGCGGTAGAACAAATATTATTGATATGTTGAGTCCAGTTGAGGTCTTAAGATATTGTCACTCCTAAGTATTTACATTTGTTAACGGTAGCTAGTACACTGGTACTTAATTCATAATCAAAATTTAGGACGTGCTTGACTTTATTTGTCACGCGTAAAACAACAGTTTTTTCTTTATTTAGCTGCATTTTCCAAGTTGCACACCATTTTTCAATAGACGCCAGCGCGTCGCTGAGATTTTTTTTATCACTGTGGGTAGATATTTCCCGATAAATTAAACAATCGTCAGCAAACAGCCGCACAGTAACATCGTCACTGATGTCTGAACAAATATCGGTATTATAGACGAGAAATAATTCCGGTCCAAGGACAGAACCCTGGGGGACACCGGAAGTAACCTTTAGACGATCGCACTGGTGGCCATTTATGTCTACGTACTGTGTCCTATGTGACAGATATGACTTTATCCATTCCACTACATTGCTGTTTATTCCGAGATGATGAGCATGACGAGCATGACGTACATGACGAGCATGATGAACATGACGAGATGATGAACATGACAAGCATTCAACAAGATATGATTGGCGCAGAGTCTGTTTACACGAGGCAACCTTTGTCACTCGTTTTATTCAGCGAAAAAATCTAATCGAAATTTCAAACTACGGCATTCTCACCGATACTAAGAACATCCCCTTGGCGTACCTGCGTTGCATCTTGATGGCCCTGTTAAAAGCACAACAAACACAAGCGTGTACCCAACTATTCATATTTATTAAAACGAAAGCCTTGCATGGCTCATAAAGCACGGAAATCGCACGTCAACGTCAGCGTCTCGCGGCGTTGGCGTCAACACGAGTGTTGCAAAAAAACATGATCAGGTGATGACGTCGCCATATGAAAGCATCATGACGTCACAGATTGCCAAAATATGTGGCGCCATTATCACGTCATCATAACAAAATTTTAACAACGTGCAAAAAACCCGAACGGACGAAGGGAGGCGACACGGACTACAGCTAGTCTTCCTCGCCTCCCTTCGTACGTTCCTGTTTTTTGGCGCTGTTAAATTTTTTCTTTACTATAAATTACCAACTCGCTTAAACGCCCACGTTAGTCATGACGCCACATGACGTGACGTAACATGATGACGTCATTAGTGGACACCATCAATTGGTCAAAGGTGGGGCGATCACAGAGACAGTGCAAAACCGGGTGAGGAGCAGAAAGTTTGCAATGCGTCCGATCCTGGAAGCAATGCAAAAACACTCGAGGTGCAGAAAGCTTAATAAATACATCGACTGAGAAGGGAAAGATGGGTTTCGCCTGCGAGTCGTCTATGCAAATACATAAGGGAGCCTGTGAGTTTTTCTGTACATTTCGTTTATCCTTTTCGAAACATGTCGATATTTCGAATAGCAGTACTAACGTGACCGAACATCTGCTTTACCAATGTGAGACCGAGTACATCAGGAGAAAACCACTACATCAGGACTGTAACGAGAGGCTGCCGCTGCTTTAATAGCACACATTTATTCACCCGCCGAAAACACTCATATAGTCTATAAAACAATTATAAACACAACCGTGTTGAATGCAATAAATTATCATTCCTTGTATTGTGGTTTTGATGTGCACGGGCTTATGTTAGTCCGTCTATGTTATCTGAGTATAGAGAGAGAGAGAATTTTATTTGAAGACAGAGGTCGGCCTGAGCTAGTGCGCTCTAGCCTGCTACTTTACACAGGGGAAAAGAGAAAGGGGAAAAAAGAGTGATGAGGGGCGATGATGGGGAAAGGAAAGAGATATGCGTATATACAATAACCACGTGACATAGTGGTTTCGCTATAGTCTTGTGTCCAGTTCCGTGCTCTTAAGAAACCTATCACAGCCCTGATAGCAGTTAGTGACTTTGTCTGGTCGCACACAGCTGCTGCTAGGATGACTACCGCTGCCTCGCCAGCCGTGTCCACGTGACTACGTGAGTCGCCCCTCTCTGCCACACCGGGCCAGTGGCTCAATTCAGCCGTTGTGCCATGGTCGTGCGATGGAAGGAGGGAGCGAGGACGCTGGTCCATCTGTGCCGATGTTGTCTGCGCCATCCCAGCGGCGAAAGCGAGAAGCTCCGTCGGACCATCCTGCGGATGTCGCTCGGCTTGCTAATGAGCTAAGCGAAAACGAGAGTACCAGCGCGCGAAGTGGTAGGCTGAAACGAGTGAAGAACAAGAACTCGGGTGAGCTAAATGTCGGGACGAGTATGCGGAAAGACGACAGCGACGAGCTTTATGGGCGGCAATGGACCCCTCGCGTTCGACTTCGGCCACGGCTTCAGAAATTGACGAAATGACGGTAATGACTGCTCGCAGTACGGAACGTTCGACTAGCCATATTGTTCGGTTGGCAACTGTGCTTCGGCTGCGAGGGTGTTCGAGACTGACTTTACGTGCAACCCGTTTGGATTTATGTGTAACCTGTGTGAACGCTTGTGGAACAGGAAGGACTTGACGCCCGTGAGTGTTTCGATGTATCCCACGCTAGAGATTGCTTTTCCGAGTGGAATCCCGAGATTTTGCGTTTGGCTAACGTATGCTCTACGTGGAAAGGATTGTTGGCGAAACAGAAGGTGCCCCTATACAGTGTCAGCTACGGGTAAAGTTACCCGCCCATGCCAATCGGGTTGCCGGTGCTCAACGATGTGGCAGAAACCACACGTGACATTGTGGTTTCGCTATAGTCTTGTGTCCAGTTCTGTGCTCTTAAAAAAACCTATCACAGCCCTGATAGCAGTTGGTGACTTTGTCTGGTCGCACACAGTTGGTGACTTTGTCTGGTCGCACACAGCTGCTGCTAGGATGACTTCCGCTGCCTCGCCGGCCGTGGAATCGCCAACGGAATCCTGTCACCCAGGATTCCGTTCGTCCAAATAAACGATGCAAACAATGCAAAACATGCGGTCGTCTATATGAGCCTAACTCGGCTTACCAATAGAGCATAACCAAGTATAACAAGCTTTCGCTTGCATAACCGGGCGTAGTCAAGCTAAGCCACAGCCATTTTTTTTCATCCACATCTTACACCTCACACATTTTAAGGGAATAAGCAAATTCATTATCTAGCACCTGGTAAAAAAGGCCTTTTTGAGACTACCGAACAGAGCTCTGTACTCAGTGAATTTTTCAAAGCTAATCGAAGGAAGGTAACAGTAGCGTCCAGAAGTGAAGCTATTCAAGATTTAAGGTCAACTTACTTTCCGTGCTTGTTCGCGTGGTCTTTCCCCTAAGCAATAGAACAAATCTTGATTGAGTACCAGAGGATGCGTGACGCTACCTTTGCGCACTCACTATCTTTTTCTTCGAAAGGTAGTGCGCAAAATAAGAACACAAGCTATCTTTACTGTTTTTCTAAACAATGAAACTTCTGGCAAATTCTGACATTAAAACGTTTAGCACCTGTTCTGAAAAAAATCATATTTGGCCGCTGTTAATAGCGAAGCCCCCAAAGAACAATATGCATGTTGGTAAGCATCACGAGTCAACGCCCTCTATTTAAAACACAAATTCATCTTCCTGAAACATTCCAGAGGAAAACTACGTCATTGTCGAAAACGCAAATAGACAAACGCTGAAAGCTATGACAAGCACATGGCTAAGAGGAGCCATGTGTTTTGCAATTTTCACAGACAATACCCCATCAATTTCTAAGGCAGGTCTGGAATATTTATTAACTTTTCGAGGTACCGAAAACTTGCGGCAGAAACTATGCAAAGATGATCGTTAAAGCTTATGCGTGAAGATTTTCAGCACCGCAGACACACACGCATAAGAAATCGCGCTGCCGCGCGGGTACAATGTAATGGCAACACAGACGAGACCAACCTCCGAAATACAATGTTTGTATATTCTATATTTCACCTCCTTATCATCATCAGCCCCATTAACTAATTATCTTAACCTTTGATGCTCCCTGTAGTCTTCACTATTATGCGAATGAATAATTACACCAAAACATATGAATATCTCGTCGAAACTTTCAGGCCATTCTTAAATGTGCAATTTTCCTACAGTGCGTCTTTGCTTGTCCTGGCTTTCGAAATGCATGCAAACACGTCCGCACTCACAGAGTATGTTGGAAATGCAAAATTTTTACCTAGACTTGTGACTGGTTGTCACGCGATAATATACGCAAAATAGCGTGGTTTTTGTACTTGCATGGTCCGACACGTACAAGAAGCCATGGAGTTATAAATCGCAAGGAATTATATGGATGATAATATTTATAATATTTACTCATCCATCCCTGAGTACCATGCAAAATATCGTTCGCAAGAAACACTAAAGACAAGGCGAGGACGACGATCCTGCTAACAAAAGATACATCTCTGGCCTAAATTTAATTGCAACGTGAGCTTGAAATAAGTATCATCCCATTGAAGCGCAACGTCCACATATGTGAACGCAACTTGTTTCAAGGCGCAACGTTAAAGATAATGGCGGCCGGGGACCCCTGTTGTTGCATTCCAAGAGCAGTTTACTTTCCAAACATACCCCCAGAAAGCCGCGGACCATGATCCCGGGCTTTATAACAGCAGCACATTATAACTTTATTTTCATTTTTGAATCCATCGCGAAGCTTTTTGTTCTCGGACTTTGCCAACAGAGAGGGGGGGGGGGGGAGGCAATGGTGAAACTTCGCTCCCCTCATAAAGGACTATACGCCCGCCTATGCTAACGAATATAGGAGAAATCGACATTCGATTAGTACCGCGATCTGCTGGTTCTACCGTTCGGTTTCACCTGAGGATCGATAACTACAATTCGATGCTGCAGACATGGAACTTGTCGTATATTTAAAATGAACTTACGTAATTGTGTGCCAGCTCACGATGCTATATCTTCAGTGGAGCGAGGAAGCATTTTATAAATTTATGAGAAAAGATGGAGAACGCAAATGTTATGTGCTAGCGTTGTCATTTTTCGATAGAAAGTTTTCTGACATCAAATGCCGCTGAATATTCTTCTGACGGATATGGTGACTTTTTCGATGAGCGCACAGCCGCAAGTTCACTGGAAGGGCAATCACTTTCGACATCTAAAAAGCCTACGGTATCGCAGCTAATGTCAACAATTATCAAGAACTCAGCATTTAGGTTCGTGTGCTTTTTTTTCTTTAATACGAAGCGCTTGGTGACATAATGATGCTGACGATCGCTTTTTGGTAGGCCGTCTAAGTCGCATGTGCCACCGAAAGTTCGTGGCAATGGCTGTATTTCTCATCATTCTATGTCGCAATTTAATAGCACTAGATCGACAGCCTTCCCATCTCAGAAAGTTCCTAAGACCACGGCAAGCACATACTTGACGATGAACGTATTTGAGACGCAAGCTATATTTAACATTATTCCTAAGAGCATCTATCATGATGCCATAATAATATCTGGGGTTTAACGTTCCAAATCCATCATCATGTGAAATTCTCAATGTGTATATTTAGTTTGCCCTGACCTGGTCAAGATGTGGATCAACACATCTCTTGTCCGTGTGACTGGACTTCTTGTAAACTTTAGTATTGCGTATCTGAACTTCATGCGTCTTGCACTGTGCGTCAACTTATCAGTTTTCCGTGTCACTGAACATTAGTAAACTTTGGTGTTGTTAAGGGAGTAGACTTCACAACGACATGTTTTTCCATGGCAATTTCCACCTACGACTGAGCGTTAGATTTGTAAAAGATGTTGTTAGGTGCGATTTTAAGTTATCTGTTATGTCTGTGGACTTAAGCGCTAAGAGTTTTTTCTCAAAAGGCATAGCCGCCATCATTTGCAGACGCAAGCGCCTCCTGAACAAGAAATATTAGAAAAAATAAAGAAGCTACCTTTCGCCTGTAATGTGAAGCGCTGTCGACAATCGCTGCACAGTATAATACACATTCAATTCTGCACCAATTTATTTCCAGGAACACGCTGCAGAAAACATTCGGAAGCGTGTGCGAGCAACATACGCTTTCGTGAAGCAGGCAAGAAAAGAGTCTACGTTGAATATGGCCTATCCACTTTCGTCCTTGCTGTTCCGTCTCTGAAAGCGATAGCAGTTGGATTGGATAGTTTTTTAAGGTACAAAGCATGTGTATTTTTCCCAATTTTGCACAAAAATGATGTTTACTCATTAAAAGCGGCTCCCTTAAACTTCAGTAGAATCCTTATCTGTCATGTCACCAGTGAACACAACACATATAACTCCAAAACTCTGTTCCTGCTGGTGCGGTCGATTTCGCGGCAATAAAGAGACGCTCACAGTAGGCGCAAACTTATAGGCTCCACCGCATTGCAAAGGTTCTTGTAGACAGCCCCCCATCCCACAATCCGCGAATCGGGCCTATTATATAATTTCCTGTGCAATGTGGTATGAGCGCCCGCATGTGACGGAGCATAGCGGCCTGCTAATCACTAGCGCCACCTTCGCAGCCAAAATGTCAACACAACGCCCGGCCCAAGCGAGGGCCGGGATGCGCTCTCTCTCTCTCTCGCTCCCGCCTCCGGCGCGGACGGTCACGTGTCGCAATGCTCCAATAAACGTATTCTTCTGTTCCAACTCGCAAAGCCTCGCTAACGCCTCAGTCCTCACGCTCAGCCCTCACATCTGGCGCAGTCGACGCCCGAGCCTGTCTAGCCGCCCAGCCACGCAAGTACGCCTCGGTAACCAAGCCAGCCTTCGCCCTTCGACAGTCAGTTCGCCATATTTCTCTTGGTCCTCGCCAGAACGTTTCCCACTGTTCGCTCGCCTCCATGTGCACGTCTGTATGCGCTTGCTGGTGGACGCGCTAAGATTGTCTCTCGTGTGTGAATGCCTACGTACAGCCGTCTCCGTGGAACGTCATGCTGGGAATTGTGTGGGAGCATCTCGACCCAAGCGACAAGGTCGCGCCTGGCATCGACATTATACGCGACAAAATTGGCGCGGTGAGAGCTGGACACCACAGGTTCGAAAGAGGATCTCATCAGCTACTGGAAGCCGACATTCAGCAGTCGACATTCAGCTGGAAGCCGACTTTCACGCCTTGGGTCATCTGGCATTTAAATGTCCTAGACGCACCAGCCGCTTACTATTGTCAGTACCGTCAGCGCCTCCAACCAAGTCCAAGACACAGCAGCCTCCAGCATTGCACAGTGCACCCGTTACGCTTCACCGCTCACAGCAGCAATGCCCTTTTTCATCACAACTCTCAGTGCAGGCGGCGAGTGCGAATCATTTCCCAACTCTGGATGCAATGTAACACTAATCTCCAAAGCCCGTGTGCCTGCATGCATGATCATCCCATGGACCAAGCCCCTCTTGCTGTGGTTGGAGGAGGCACAGCGCTGCCTGTTGACGCTGCACTTTAAAGATATCCATTGACCCATTTACAGGGATTGTTGAAGCTCCTGTGTTGGCGGATAATGTATTCCCTCTCATTATTGGTGAGGATTGGTTCTCGGCAGCACAAGCACTTCTTATCTTCGAGCCAGCGAAACCAACCTAGTTGCAGCATACAGCCTCGTTGAAGAATGGCAATTGCTCTCTCTCTCTCCTCCCAATTCTCTTCAACCCCCTGTCTGCCGGGATCGACCTCCTCTTTGGCGGGATGCGCGGTTTCCGCCGTCCTGCTGGCTGTGGCGGCTTCGAAATCCGTTTAAAAGTTTCGTGTCTGACGATCGCGAACCGTGCGCTGGTCGTCTTCGTTCGTCTGTTTCATGGTACTCGCTCGCTGTGTGCTGTGCGCCGCACTGTTTTACGGCTCGCGTTGTTCGTGCATTGCGCTTTGTTGCTCGAATACTTTCAGAACAGGTCCTGGTAGATGGTGCCGGCCCTCAAGTGAACGACAGGTGAGCGTGCCCTTTGCGTCGTGGTTTTCATTGCGTCTGTTTGAATTCACGTCCATACCGATTCGTTGTTTTGAGCTGTGGGGAAAGAGTTAATGCTTTCAAAAATGGCTGATTTGAAAGGGACACGTTGCTACGTTTACTTGGTTGTACGAACAAGCATCGGACATGAAACACACGCGACGTAACTATAGTTTCAGGTTTACAACTGTCATAGAACCGCTTGCTTGAATGTGTGCTTTGTATTTGGGCCTTTCTCACGGGTTAGGTGAACCGGTGAGCGGGTGAGCCATTAAATTGAACCGGTTCATTACAGTGAGCTGAGCCGTTCCGAGCCGCTCACTTAAGTGAACCGCTTTGCCCATCTCTACAGCGGATGAGACCGGGACTCATGTAGTACGGCCAGCAGAAGACTATCGTCTTTTGACGACATTTGCAGCGAAGAACGCACATACGCGGTAAATTTTTTATCTCAGTGTCGACTAGGATGATTACTACCAAGTTTGTTCTCTGATCCACACTGCTGTCTTTTTTTTTATCTTAGTGTTAGGCATATTGTGGCACTTCCGAAGCACGATATAGATCGCCATCGTGTGCTGTGGATGTCCACGGCGGCTAGCATAAAAAATGAACACACACGGCAAGCCCTATACCAAGCACTTATCCGCTGTCGCCGTAAGAGCAGAAATGGGTTGCCTACAAAAAGAAAAGGGCAATGTAGGACGAACTTATTCTCTTATACACTCCGCTTCACACATAGCATGCAACGCTATGAAGGCTAAAGGGAGACTCCTTGCAGCCGGCGCTCTAGCGCCAAGAAATATTTCGGTGTTTTTACGATTGACAGCGTGATTTTGTTCTTTATTTAGGCAGAGTAATAAACGGATATCTTTTGTACCGCAGAAATAAAGTAACTCTGTTTTACGCCTGTTTCCCATTTCGGGCCCTCGCCTTAGCTCTGGACACACGGGAGATAGTGGTTGCAAATATATTTTTAACTTATCTGCAGACCTGGCTCGACATCAAATACTGCAGCATTTAATCAATCTTTTACGTTAGCAAAGCAGAAAATCAATGCTTCCTATTGGGCACAACATCCTCAACTAGACCCTGCATTCGCTTTAAGCAAACTGCAAAGTGCAATTGCTTCATGTCGTCAAAAGTCTGCTGTTCGGCCGGATGGCGGTACTTACAATATGCTAAAAAACCTCGGGACGACAGGCACAAAAGCTTTTTTAGACATTTATAATAATTCGTGGACTGATTAAATCGTACCATAACCTTGGAAAGTCCCTCGAGTTATTCCGATTCTAAAACCT
This sequence comes from Rhipicephalus sanguineus, assembly GCF_013339695.2. Lineage (NCBI taxonomy): Eukaryota > Metazoa > Arthropoda > Arachnida > Ixodida > Ixodidae > Rhipicephalus > Rhipicephalus sanguineus. The sequence goes on from NC_051185.1 coordinate 40,071,171, forward strand.
GGAAAGACGCCCTTGTGCCTCGATTCTTTTCGTCCAGTCAGCTTGACAAGTTGTTTATTCGCAAGGTAATGGAGAAGATGATTGACGCGTGACTTGAGTGGTGGTGCAATGAAAGGGATGTGTTGTCCAACTATTTAACAGGTTTTAGACAACACAGATGCCCAATGGATGCTATACTGGATATAGTAACGTACGTGGAACACGAACGCGCCTGCGGTAATGTGACGGTGGCAGTATTCTTGGGCATAAGGATTGCATTCGTCACCGTCAGTCCCGTGCATGTTCTACTAAGTATGTTGGAATACGGAATGTCCGGCAGGTCCTTGCGATGGATTTCTGAATATTTATGAGGTCGTAAAATATTTGCCCAGACGGGTGAAGGAAAGAGTGCAGAACACGAGGTCAAGCAGGGAGTGCCACAGGGAAGTGTGCTTAGCCCTTTTCTATTCAACTGTGTCATGGCTGATTTAGCAAGACGACTGCCATCTCAGTTACGATTCTCGCTGTATGCAGGTGATGTGTGCAGTTGGACATCTGGAACTAATGTTCAATTAATTCAGACGGCACTACAAGAGGGCACAAATACCGTCAATAACTTTTTAACAGAGAGGGGGATGGCTCTGTCGCATGTGAAGACAGCTGTGTTGCCCTTTACCCGAAAGAAGTTCAAGAATTTCAGCCTTAGTCTGGAAGACCGACCCTTATTGATTATGACACAGCATCGATTTCTTGGAATAGTACTTGATCGGCAGCTATCCTGGACACCACATATAAAAAACTCGAAAGCTATGCTAATACAATAGTGAAAATACTTCGCAAAATTCCTGGTACGTCATGAGGTGGATCAGTGTCATGCCTACTCACTGTTCACAATGCTTTATAAAGAAAAAGAATTCCAAACTCTGCGGCAATCTTACACGGCCTTTCGCCCACATTGGAACAGAGTTCAGAGGGTTTTAGCAAGGGGATTACGCATAGGTCTAAGAGTTCCACAACCGACTTCCAGTTCCCTTGTACTAGCAGAGACTCGCCAATTTCCCTTTACAGTCATGAGAAGTATAGAAACCATGTCGGATTTTTTCGCCTTCAGACACCACATAAAAACCACCCATTGGCTCTGGAGATATTACGTAGGAATAAAAGCTGTTTTCACAAAAAAATTAAGGAAAAATTACACCATCTCCCGCTAAAGGGGACCATGAGGCGATGCGAAGCCGGAGCACTTGCACGATCGCGTTCCGTTGGCGTTCGTTGGGCATGCCACCGACCTCGCGTCTTGGAACGCGAAGAGGGACGCTACGCGCGTCGTATCTTCCATCTAGCCTGGCCGTTATATCTCACAGGGCGAGCAGGGAATGCGGTCGACAGGTGGGCGAGAGGGGGGCAGCGTAGGAGAGGAGGGAGAAGGGGAGGGGACGCGCATGCGCTCGAGCTCATCGCGGCGTTGCGCAGGAGAGAATTTCGGCTTGTCTAGCCCGCGTTTCAGAGGAAGAGTGGAAAGGGGGAGGGGAGAGGGGTATGGGAGAGGGGGAGGGAAAGTGGAGAGGGGGAGTGGGGAGGGGTAGGGGAGAGGGGGAGGGGAGAGGGGGAGGGGAGAGGGAAAATGGAGAGGGAAAGTGGAGAGTGGAAGGGGAGAGGGTGTGTGGAGAGGAGGTGTGTGGAGAGGGTATGCGCATGCGCAGTAAGGGTGGTCACGCCGCACACCACCACCACCACCACCACCACCGGATTGAGCTCCGCCTTAAGATACTTCGCATCTAAAAGCCAGTATGCTGTCAAGGAATTATTTTTATTGCGATAGCAATTATATGGACACTCTCGGCTGGCTTTTGCCGTCGCCGTCTGTCGACGCCTTCATGTCCCGGATATGTATATGTATGTATATATAAATAAATATCACAAAGAAAAATAGAAGAAACAATTTCCGAAACCTACCACCGGGATTCAAACCTTGGACCCCTCGTTCCGCAGCGCGCTACCTTAAACAACTCGGCCACGCACCTCCCGCTATTTAGCATAACAACGGCGAGCTATTTATATGCACTATTTAACGCTAACGGCACGCAGAGCTCGAAGGTGCTTCAGTATGTGTAGTATCAGCCGCGAGATTGCCCGAAGGGCGCGCTTAAATCAAAGCTCCTACATTTTTCTTCAGACGCGCACTAAAAGATAGCCCCTTTCTGTAGTTACTGACGATGTGGAACGTCGAGTAAACGATGCGTCTAAAGCCACCGCGCGGGAGGAGACGCGGTGGAGTCACTCCACGCGCCGCAGCTTTAAATAAAAAGATGTCTGAGAGCCTTTATTTGTAGCGCGCTGCTCAAAAACGCAGAAGTAACAACCACAACAGTTAGTTCGCGCTCATCCTGTGTGTACCTGTGCGTTCTTTTTGAGTGTCGTTCCTTGTGTTTGAGCAGTGCGCTGCAAGTGTCGAGCTGTGACCGTTGTTCGTTCGCGGTCGTCCTGTGTGTGTTCTTCTCACCAGTTCTTTGCACTCCAGCGGCGCGTTGCAAGTACTGAGTTCCTTGCCGTTCTTCGTGTGACATTCTAATTTGTTGCTATCATTGCATTCATTGCTTCGCCGTTGCGGCGAAACTGTGACTTTTTTTAACTCAGACGTCGATTATCCTCCGTGGCTGATTACGCTACCAAAAGCCGAAGTGTCAGTGGACGGCATAATCACAAAAATGACACGTTCGTTCGAGCCTCCCAATAACTAGCGATTTATCAGATATATATGCGATATCCGGACTTCACGCATGTCTATATAGACGGCTCCAGTGTACGAAGGTCTTCAACTTCAGCATTTATTGTACCGCACCTCAATCTACAAGATTCATTTACGATATGTAGTGTGACATCATCTACAAGAGCTGAAATATTCGCTATCTTAAGTGCTATAAAATTTATCACTTCTGCACGAAATGCTCAAAAATGGGTGATTTTCATTGATCGCAGGCGGCACTAACATCACTCTGTATCACAAAAGCAAAAACAATCAATAATACTTTAATCTACGAGACACTTAAATAGCTCACTAACGCAAAAAAAGCGCCAGGCCTGCGCTGAAACCGCAGCACAGTCACAGCGAAAGCTGGAAGAGCGGCGTTTCTAGAGCCCGTTAAGCTCTCTTGGGGCTACAATACAAGTAGACTAGAAAGGTACCCACTACGCCATAAATCACAATTTTTGTGAAGTTGGGAAGCACCTACTAAGCCATTATTCGTCATTCTGCGGAGAAGCGAGGCACCAGCTGCACGTCTGTAAGGCATTATGTGCACTTTGTTGACGCGACGACTGATGACGATGAAGAATTATGGCTCAGCCCTTTGTAATGGGTTGGAAGCTTTAAACGGCCCACCAGTTATGTAATTTGCATTGGGTGACTCCCGCTCGCTATTTCCCTCTCCCGTCATGCTGCATAACATACGTTGACGTGGGAGAGAGACGGGAGGGGGGGGGGGCGAAGAACATTACTGAGACCCCGAAGAAATGGATCATGCGCTCATGGGCTTCCTTGGCAATCAATCCAAGTGCACTTGCGAGGAACCCACTACGCTATAAAGCATTGTAATTTTACTGAGACCCCGAGGAAATGGATCTGCGCTTATAGGCTTCCTTGGCAACCAATACAAGTGCACTTGCGAGGAACCCACTACGCTCTAAATCATTCTAATTTTTTAGAAGTAGGGCAGCAGGCACTGTGCCATTTTTGGTCATTTTACGGTGATCCGTGGTACCTGCTAAACGCATGTAAGGCATTATGCGCACTTTGTTGATGCTGTGCCTGGTGACGACGAAGCATTATGGCAAGATCTTTGTAATGGGTTGGAAGCATTTCACAACCTACTCGTTGCGCAATTCGCATTCTGTGACGCCTGGTTACAGAATTCGCGTTGTGTGACGCTTGGTGCTTATTTTACTCTTCTACCACGCTATATTGCATATGCTAATGGGGTTCCTTCCCGACATGAAGCCTGTATAGGACCTTTGTGCAAAGCAGTTTCAAGCACCGGCATGGCTCAGGGGTTGAATACTGGGCTCCCACGCAGAGGGCCCAGGTTCGAACCTCGTTCCATCCTGGAATTTTTTTCTTTATTAGTTTTTTTCTTATTTCGATCGATACTGGTTACGGACACCGGCGGCGGCGGCGGCGGCGGCGGACAACTACGGCGCCAAAAACGGCCGGTGCAAATGATCTCATAACAGCTTTCGCTGTAAAACATGAAATAGTGTTTCAGTGGATACCGGGACATCGCAACATTCCTGGCAACACAGCAGCTAATGAAGGAGCATGCCAAGCACATCGAAAAGACGATATGGTTTTTATTCCAATAGTGAAAAATGGATTGCGGAGCATTTTAAAGGCAAAATATTTCAATATGTGTAGAAATACGTGGTTTAACGAAAATTCTAAAAGTCGTGATTTATATCATATAGATCCACTTATAGAATTTGAAATTCTTTTATCTTTAGACAGAAGTGTGGAAACCCTTATTCACCGATTAAGGCTACGCACACCCGACGCCAAGTATCTTTTACCCAAAACTTGTCGCGCTGAAACTCCTGAATGTGATTGTGGATTCGTAGATGAAGACATACATAACCTCCTTCTAGAATTCCCACAACAGGACACACCCAGACGCCGGCTTAAATCATCGTTAATGACATTAGACCACTAAGTTTAAAGAGACTTTTGGGCCCGTGGCCAACATGAGCTTTAGAGAAGTGTGCTTTAAGATCATTGAAAATTTTTCTCGAAGACAGTGGCATTCTTGGCCGTTACTAGCATATTTAAGCTTTGTTTTCTTTTAACGTCACGGTGTATATTTATTTGCGTGTTGGATATGTTTGCCTTGGTTATTCTATGCAACGGTTGCTCCTCACTTTTTTCAACACCATCGTGTGTACTAATATATGTGATTGTTGAATATGATGTTTTGACGGTTATACTATGTCTTGACTGTTATGCTATGTTGTATTTTAAATGTGCTGCGGGTTAGTAATGCTTACAAATTTGGACCCTACGTGCTCTATGTTAGACACCTCTAACAGCTAAGGAGCGGCCAGCGTCTTATTTGTGTGCCATCTCCTTACATCATGTCAATAAAAAAAATACACTCCTCTAATTCATTTAGCGGTTCGTGCTTCTCGTTTTGTAGCTTTTATATTTGCAATACGTCTCACTCGAAGACTCGGGCTCGCCTTGCACGGGCATGTACGAAAGACGACGGCGAAACACGCGGAGTTGTATACACAGAGAACCGAACTTCCCGCGTAGCTTCCGCACTCAAAGAAAAAAAAAGAGCAGGCGTTACTATCTTTTGTGAATCCTGACATATTACATAAACGGCTCTTTTTAGAAAGACAGATTAACTCTCTTTTGGTTCCACGACCCTCAGACGGGAGTATAATGGTCTTTAACGAGAGTTCACTTGTCTCTTTAAAAGATTTATATGCCTGTCAAATCTAGACTCCTAAAGAGAGTGAGATGACATTTCTTTTTTTAGTACACAGCGTTGCACGCTACGCGTGAAACGCAGTATCAAAGGAGAACATCATTTCTGCTACTGCAACTGACAACCTTATGTGTGTTAAAATCGCAGCGCGAATACAAGACTCAGACACAGTGAAAGTCACTCACGAGTTGTTCGCCAACTCAGTGACCTCAACTCGGTGACGAATAGTAACCAACTTGCTCGATTTTCTTTTAAGGTGATGACCTTAAAAGTAAACGGACATTCCTTCAACAATATTTCCCTTCTCTGAAGACAGTTTTTCGCTGTGACAGGATGGCCATCCACCCCATTTTACGAAACCCATTACAAAGGGCTGAGCCATAATTCTTCATCGTCATCAGTCGTCGCGTCAACAAAGTGCACATAATGCCTTACAGATGTGCAGCTGGTGCCACGCTTCTCCGCAGAATGATGAATAATGGCTTAGTAGGTGCTTCCCAACTTCACAAAAATTGTGATTTATGGCGTAGTGGGTACCTTTCTAGTCTACTTGTATTGTAGCCCCAAGAGAGCTTAACGGGCTCTAGAAACGCCGCTCTTCCAGCTTTCGCTGTGACTGTGCTGCGGTTTCAGCGCAGGCCTGGCGTTTTTTTCGCTGTGACAGGATGGGCATCCACCCCATTTTACGATGACGACATCCATTCTTGACATCGACGGCAGAACCAATTCAGACATCTGCATTGAAAACCATAGCGGTACGCTCTTTTTCTTCTATTCTGAGAACTAAGAGCCGTCGTTGCTCTTTAACTTTATCACTTGAATCAGTTAAAGTGTGCATATCTATGATCAATTAAAGCATACACAGAATGGACTAGACTCCAGGACTCTCTTCTAGCAGCGAATGCGTTTATCGTAATTCGAAATGTAGCTAGTTATACATATTTTGGTTCTCAACTATTGTTGACCTAACCTAACCAGATTGACCTAACCAGTATGTTATGTGGTCGGCACTGTCATTGTGAAATGCATTTGGGTATATTTCTCAATGAGGTATGCAATGGTTTCTCTCGCTTTCATTTTTAGCTAATATGCTGCACAGAGGAAGACATTTTGCTGCCACTTCGATTTAAAATAATATTTATATAGCCATTGCATGCATCCAGCTAAGTCCGTCTCAGTGGTACAGTGGTTACGGTGCTCGGCGGCTGACCCGAAGGCCGAGGGCTCGATGCCGGCCGCTGCGGTCGCATTTCGATGTAGGCGAATTGCTGAAGGCCCGTGTACTGTGCGATGTCAGTGCATGTAAAAAAAACCTAGGTGGCCAAAATTTTCGGACTCTTCCAATATGGCCTGCCTCATAATTATATCGTGGTTGGGCACGTAAAACGCCGGATATTATTATTATTGCTTCCAGCTAAGCCAAGAAAAACATGAGGTTAGCAAGGCCCATCTCACCGGAATATGTGAGTAGGATCGCGCACGCCAGGAGCAGCAAGACGATTAGGAGCACTTGAAAGACCTCGAGTGGAAGAGCAATCGAACATTCTGCATGCTTGCGCGCGAAATACGATACGAAAAAAGTACAAAATTGTACGCAAATAATGAACATGAAATGCGACAAGAAATCAGAGGGATAGTAAGATTTATTCAATGACTGACTTAGACCACGATGCACATCGGCATTGGCTTCTTGAGCGTTCAGACTTCGTCGGTTAACCGTTCAGTTTTCTATTGCAATCCTTCTGATAGTTTGAAGCGACCACATTTCGCTAAGGTATTCGTCTTGCTGGGAGTCTAAAAAAGCACTGTCGTAATCATATTTGCCAAAGCATAGATGAAGCATCTCAACACTTTTTTTTCTTTACGTTCTAACAGTAGCACCAGATATTCTGAAAGAATATGCCCCACAAATAGTACGTCAACTTGCCACTTTCCACTACAAGTCCTTCGGTACTGTTCTCGAGCACAGTGATATTGACAGGAACCCAGTTTGATTTCCCTTTTTCAGGATTTGTGAGATTATACACGAAGTAGCCTTCGAAGGTTATCTTCGCAACGAAGTGGCATTGCTGGAATAAAAGAGAAGCCAGAATACTAAGTTCTAATCGTTGTTTACATGCGCATACAGAGATGCGACAAGTTCTTTCAAGAACGATGCATCCGAAAATTGTACTATCTACAGCGCATCCAAAGAGCATGCATGTTAGCGGACTCTCATGCACACCACTTCTATCACAACGCGGCAGCACTGCCCGGCGGTCGAACCAGCAACCTAGCGTCTAGCAACAGACTACGCAGAAGTGTCACTTACCGTGGAGAACACCTTTGTTACGGTGCTGCCACTTTCATTGCGCCAGATGTCGATATTTGTCGATAGGTATCGCTGATTTAGGCTAAGCTCAAATGCTTGCGGAGTTAGCCAAGGGTACCTGACCGGAAGCGTAGTGTTTTCCTTAAGACTGAAAGGACAATCTATGCCTTCATGAACGGACCACGAAAAATATCCAATGCAATTAGTTTGTGGCCATCCTCTAAAATTCTCTGGATAGCAGTCACCGTAGATCATCCAGTCTACCGCAACCGCCACTGGGTGTCTGTAAAGAAAAAACATTTAAGATGTGGCAGTGCCCATATGTTGGGCTAAGAACCCGATCATCTCCACACATAAAGCTAGAGCGGATATGACGTGCTGTCGACTCCAGATCATTCAGTTTCGATGTAGAACATCCCAGTTAGTCAAAACATTCGGGATTTTTTATTGTTGTCCATTGCTCTTCATAAATATTGAATCTAGTAGACTTAACAAGGACCTTTACGTTGCAGCAATACCGAGTTTGCGATATCAGCCTGTCCTTCAATTTCTATCACGCGTCAACTCCCACTCGCCCCATTAGCCAACCTATCGTCATACATATATCATAATTCTCACCCAGCACCTGGAGTAGCATGTCAGGCGAATAACTAGGCAAACATCTCCAGCTTCTCATTAAAATGTTTCTCTCTCTATCGTGAGACACACACATCACCCACGGGAAAGCTGTAGACCCGCATACCGGTCCCACAACTGCGCACATTCTGCCTTTTATTTTCTTTCTTTGTTTTTTTTTTTGCTTTTGTTATTGTGTTTTTCTTAAGACAGCACAATGTTGCAATCGTTATCCTGCTGACAAAGTGCACCTTTCGTACTGGGAAAACTTCGCCGTATTCTGCACGTGCGCTCCGTGGCGAATTGTCAGACCGGTGTACCGCCAACCTGTCTGCTTTCACATCGTCACCGTTGTAAGCCCGCGCCGTATCTTTAGAGGTGATCAGTAGACGGCTTATACCTTTGTGCATACTAGGTTCTCACCGCAAAGTTTGTGTTGAAGCCATAAGCAGTTAGCAGGTCGCTACGCTCACTGAAGCGGCCGCATTTCTCTACGCTAGAGTTTTGTTTGAGTTGCGTCACGTGCTGCTGCTGGCCCTACTTCGTATATAACTTTCGAATTTGCCACTATATGTTGCATTCATTGCTTCGCCCATGAGTTTCACTGTGACACTTTAACAGCGGAGATGTGATCCGTGGACTGAAAAAAAAAGTCACAGTTTCGCCGCAAGGGCGAAGCAATGAATGCGATAGCAAGGAACTAATGCTATACGAAGTGAGGCTCGCCAATGAATACTCTCAGTCTGAACATCACTTCTGTTGCAAAGGCGGCCGAAGCAGCGAAGGAAACTAGCGTGCTTCAAGTGTCGAGCTGTGACACTTGATAGTTCGCGCTCATCTTCTGTTTGTTCGTTTAGCGGCGTCCCTTGAGATCGAGTGACTTTCGTACGCTCCGTAACATGAGCGCGGTCATCACGGTGAAAGCGTGAAACATCCCTCTTCCCCTCACCACGAGAAAACCGCGCGAGCAGACAGCGGAAGCGCAAGCTTCTCCCATGCGCAAATATAAGAAGAAGCGAGCGAGCGAGCCGACGACTTTTAAATGCGCCCGTCGGGCTCCTAGCGCCATCTCGCTGGTAATGAAGAAACGCTTATTATCGCCTGCTGTCTCCGAGTCCGTCCAGTGCTAAAGGGTGTGTATATAACGCTCGCCGTTAGCTACGTGGAGGATCTACGTTTCGTAGTGGATAGCGCCGCTCGCTGCGGAACAAGAGGTCTCTGGTTCGATTCCGCGCTTCGGAAGCATTTTTCTGAATTATTTTTTCTTTGGGGCTTTTATATATATATACATACATATACGGTGCATGACGGCGGCGACGGCGGCGGAAAAATCCAGCCGAGACTGTCCATATAATTGCTATCGCAATAAAAAGAACTGAATTTGCGTTCGCCAGGTGGAGGCGCTGGCTTGCCAAGCCAACTTTGGCAAATAGCATAGGCAAGTTTCGGAAAGCCTGGAATGTCCTAAAAAAAGTTGAGCCTAGAAAAGCATATAAAACCCAGAAAAATGTCAAGCCTAGAAAAGCGAGAAATGCCAAGTTAAGCGGCATTAAGCGTACTTTTACTAAGGAAGGCTTTCAAGCTCTGCTGTTCCTTCAGGCTTAGCGCCGCTAGTGCGGAGATGTCCTACATTTGTTTGTTGCTGCTCTTGAGTAATTCCTCGAAGATGTGTGAAGACAGATGACAATCTTTGAGTGTAGGAGTGTTCTATTTGAAAACTATGATGCACTTTTTTTCAGGATTCTACCCAAACGGACGTTTCAGTGCTATTTGGATAATATTTCTACAAAAGGAACACGGTGTTCGAAAGTGACACATACCCAATCATTACTCACGATTAGGCAACATACCTGCATAAATCCTTGCAATTCACTTTTGCTTACCACGGTGGATCAGTACAATACATGTCACCCAATAAACGTTTTTTTTACAATCTTGTATTACGCTTACTGCCGTCTCAGTGCAGTGTATTGTGAAACGGGTACTCAATTTGAGTCAGCGAAACCAAACTGACCCTACATTCAAGCGCGGAACAACAATAAACTTACTCTGGTCGAGAAGACCGATTCTTCCAATACTCGTATTCATCTGTGAGGCCCCAGCTGTTGATTACCCCTGACTTATTTTGTCTTTCGATGTATCTTAGGGCCACATCTGTTAAGTTCACCCGGAAGCAGCCAACTGCATTCAATTGAAAAGGAAAACACATAAGTGTTTGGCGGTCTCTTCCACCGGTTTACCGGTATGTAAATTGATCAAAACGCCATAAAATATAGACAGAACGTTTCAATGCATATCGAACAGCCGATCGACGCATTAACCTACCAGCGCAGCTCTTTTTCATCGTGCATCCCGCAGTTCTACGGAGAAAAGGCTCAAGATGATGTTTTGCAGAGCGACGTCGCATTTGCAGCTTAGAAGCCGTACATGACGTTCGCACCAGCTGATATGCATTACGATAATAAACACGTAATAACTCAAAGTAAGGTCATTTCTATCATGAGGGCAGTTAGCAGAACGTCGATCTCCGTCTTAAATTGAGACCTATAGAATAGCAATGACGATACTTTCATATTTTTGGAGCTTAGAAATCGCCAACAATTATGAACACTCTTTGGAGAGGCGCAAAAACGCAAACGACAATTTTCCACAAAGGAAGTGTTCGCGTGCGCCCACATTCTAAGAATTCGGAGAAATACAAGTGCCGTCATGCTGTGCGATGTCGCCAGCAAAATTTTTTTGTGATGTCGCCTTCAAGACATCCACGCAGTGTTGTTCTGCGAGTTGCTTAACTTTATTGAAATATTGATTTTCCCACAAACTGAATTCGTAGACGTGTTATATTTTATGTTCATTTAGAGAAAACAGGTGTTCCATTATTTAAGAGAATGTTTTTGATTGAGCTGCGTGCTTCAGATGATTCCCTGGTCAGTCGATGCACCACCACAGCCTTAACTGAAGCATCGTCGCGACTGGGCCTTTGTGGCGATGGCTATATATGCTGAGCCTCTATTTATTTTTCCCCGTATGTATAATTTTACCAGTTCATGTTCATAACCTCAAATGCCACATAAAAAACGCGCTCGGTACACACTCACTATTTCAATTAAAAAACGCACGGCTTAGTCGTGACAGCCAATTAATGTGAATGGCTGTGAATTTGTTGCTAAACAGCTCCTGAACAAAGGAGAAGCTATATTGTACAGCTGTTCATCAGAGAGCATTGTTAGCAGGTTGTTCAACTTCACATAAAACTTACTAATAAAGAGCTTTGCGAAGTCGGCTACAGATGTCGAAATAAATGAAAGTGCAGAATCGCTGCAAAGGCGGAGTTTATGACTCGATTTTGTGACATATGTGATCAAGCATATTAGCAAGATAAAAAAAATGTGCGCCGCTGCATTACGCAAAGTCTTGCTTGTTAGATATCCTCGTCTTGTTGCAAAATATACTTGTGTTTCTGTTAGTACTAACGTAGATATGTTATACTGCATTTGGAGCCCTCTGATTATCGTCAAAACTCATTCGCGTTCAGCGTCAGCGAATACCGAGAGCATGGCGACAATGGCACAATAACTACTCACTTACCAGTACAGACAGCAGCAATTAAACATACCTTTGTTAACCATCAACGAGAGAACCTGGAATAAAGAAGTAGACGTTCAACTGGCCGCTACGGCAATAGCGCAAGCATTGCATAATAAAAGAGTGAATTCATGCAATACTTCTTGAACACATTTGGTTCGTCAGGAAGTCGTATGGTTGCAGAGTGATGATTATTAGTAGTAGGTTTGATTTCTAGAAGGGTACCGGTGCCAAGCACCGTCAGGCTAAACGCCTCAGATTATAGTCGTCTAGAGCATTCAAAATAGGACAGCTCTAAAAGTGCATCATATTTATCTATATATATATATTGGTGCATAAAGAGAAAACATATTTCTTCAGTGGCTCAATCCATCAGCACAAACGACAGCTGTATATATGGTATACACTGAACAATTCCGAACCCCACAGGCTAAGTGCGAATTCAAGGCAATGATTCTGGACATGCAGGAGGATTATGGTCGCTCCGTAATGTGAGCCTGTCAGCGGGTAAATTTAAATCAAAGGAGAAATATGTTTGCCACACGTATATCGTAGGAATAGGCTTCATATATCTACAGGGTTACCAGTTTACAGCAGTTGAGGACCGATGAGCGGCTTCTGCGGTGTTAACGCGATAGCGTTTAAGAGCTCGTGTCGCGGAAACTCCGGCGTCGATTCGTCGGGGTTGGAGGCGGCACCTTGGGTTGTGAGCGAAAAATCCGCTTTGTCCGGGAGCAAAAATTCTAGGTAGATGCAAATAAAGAAATAATAAAATAACTTCGGTTCGAATGGGGCCGGGATTCGAACCTGCGACCCCTCGCACCCTGGCGCGATGCGCTTACCCGCACGGCCACCACGCGTACACCCTCTAGCTATGGCGAGCTATTTATTTATACACACCATTTAGCGCTCTTGGTACGCACATCTCGGAGGTTCTTCAGCGGCTTGACAGAAATCCCGCGACATGGCTCAAAGGGTCCACGGCTTACTTGCTTTACCGCCAGGTAGCTGTTATATAGCACATTCTTCCTATAATTGTTTATTGTAGTAATAAATTATATGTACATGCAACCTTCTGCGTCATCATAGAACCTTCTGGCGCAGAACGTTCTGCGATGACCTATGTACGAGCAGCTCAGGCCAAGTCAGGTGCCAAGGCTGCCTGGAACCGAAGAATGTCTCTTCTCTCATTTCTTTCTTCAAAAAAGAAATACATTACAAATTACTGTTTCCTCACCGGTAATAAAAAGATCCCCTGGGCGTAGCTTATCGGCATCTTGATGGCTCTGTGAAATGCGCAAGAAAGAGTGTTTATTTATTGGTAGAGCACTTGTAACGATAAAAGCTGTGAGCATTAAATGCCCTCCAACTATAACGTCATGGTATATCATGACACTTCGAGACCTGTCAAAGCTATTAGGCTTCCTTAACCTATTATTCTGATCTGATATTTTCCATAACAAACCGGGATCGAATTACGCACGTAATAAAACCTACAGCTGTCTTTTTCACAGCCACTTGTTTATGCACTAACCCCGCTCCTGTGATGTATAAAATGATTTTAAGTATACGGCTTTAAAACAACTCATAAATGATAATGACTTGTGTTGCTGTGCTGGTATTTATGTTGGTCCGTGCGTGAAAGCCTATTCAGAATAAACTGCCTGCACACCAATACGTTTGATGCTTATTAAGGCGAAAGGCTTAGATGCCTCATCAAACTCAAAAATTGACTGGCGTCCCGCGTCGGCAGCGTCAGCACGAGTGATGAAACAAAATCATAATCACGGGATTACGTCACCATATGACGTCATCATGACGTCTGAGATTGGCAAAGTTTGCGACTTCCAATGGTGACGTCATCACATCACATCCTTACTTGTTCAAAGGTGGGCGGATCACTGGGACAGTGCGAAACCAGTCGCGGTGCCTCCCATTGTGGAGGCAGTGCAAAACCAACTTACGTGCAGAAAGTTTTCAGAGGGTGGCGGGGCAGCATCAACACATCGACTGAGTAGAGAAAGAAGAGGGTTTTCGCTTTCGAGTCGTCTTAGGTGATTACATGAGGGACCTTGAGAGTTTTTGTCTCGAATGAAATGTGACACGGCATTAGTGTTGAGTGAATTTCAATAGTGGTAACCGGTCCCTCTTAAATGTCACTGTGTGCCTTCCTAATGTCAACCACGACACTATGACTACGTAACCGGCAACCAATGTACCTCGAATCAGAATGCTTTTATTAGCATTACGCCTGCACATACAGTAAAATACCACTTGAACGAACAGTCTTAATGAGAACTAACAGACAATAATGCCAAGGAAAGTAAAGGGGGTGTTATTTGTAGTAATTAGGGTATCATTGTTAAGGTCCCTACCGGTCCCTGCCGGTGGCAAGTCATCTTTTTGTCCACTTTACTTTCTTCGCATTTATATCCTAATTACTACAAATAGCATCTCCTATACTGTCCCTGGCATTATTGTCTGTTAGTTCTCATTAATAATGTGTCTAACAAAAAATGAGCCTTAAAAGTCATCTTCTTTCCTTCACTTGAACGAACGTCAGTTAAACGAACTATTCAGTTGTACGAACGTTTTTAAATCCCCTGCCGAAGTGCCACTGGACCCAATGCTAACGCATTTTAGCTTAACGAAATTAGTGCAGAGCGCATTTCAGCTCTACGAACATCTTTTGTGACACCATCCAATGTCACTCACGTCATACTAACCCCTTAATCGTTTTGGACGAGCACAGCTCATCCTTGCCGAACTGTGCCGAAACCATTTTTCACGAGTGTGGCTCGTCCGCTTGAGATAATATTACCCCATGAGCGTTTTGAACGAGACACCCTCGTTTCCAAGCCAGTTCGCGTGTCGCTTCACAGATAGCAGCACGTGCTTGGCCATCACTTTTATTTTAACAACCATCTTACATTTTTTCGCGACTTCTGTTCTGAAAATGTTTTCCAGTGAAGGCGACGGTTGGTGCATCGTCTCGGAAAAAAAAAAAAGCCTTTCGTTACCGTACAACTCTTCAGGCGCTAATTATTCAGATACCGCAGTTTACTTTGATGACTTGTCGTACTGACGTTTTCTTTAGCTCCTGATAACAAGTTCCAACATATGTATTTCATTCAGCGAAGTTTCACTTTAGCGAACTTTTTCCCGGCGTCCCTTGAAGCTCGTTCAAGTGAAGTTTTACCAGGGGGCAGAAGCTTGACGCGCTGTCGCATTCTGATACGCTGCGGCAGCGCCGCCGGTATCGAACTAAAAATAATTAACGAACAAAAAAAATATTTCATGACGTCACCGGTGAGGTCAGTAAATAGAGGGAAAGGCCGCGAAACCGAGAAGAGGAGGGTCGCCGCGGAAGCCCTCCTTTCTTACTTTCCATGCAAGCGGAATGTGTTCGTGCTCTCTTGAAGGTTCGCTCGCGGCTCGGGCGACGCGGGCATTTCTTAAATTTAGGTACCATACTTACGCGAACCTAAGCCGATGTTTTTTTTTTTTTGAGAAAACTATGTGCAAAAGTCGGGGGGTTGGCTTAGATTAGGGTTTTTTTCTGGCCTTGCGAATTTCGGGGAGTCGGCTAACGGTTACCGTAACGGTCGGATACGGTAACTATTGCTTTACTTTGTTCCTGTGCTGTGAAGTGGACAAAGTAATGATGACTGATTTCTCAATAAGACAAAACTCGATCAACAAAAGCAAAATTTAAATCTTTTTTGTTAATAATCGCACGTATCGTACTAAAAAAGAGAGTCATATAGAGGTAGTGTGAAAGTGTCAATCTGCAAAAGCAGCTTTAGTTCTCAACTGAAATATGCACATGGTAAGCAAACATTAAACCCCGAATATTCGAACCAATGAGAAAATTAACAATCACGGGCAGGCCACGTCACACTTGACTCAATCACGTCTGTTATGACGGCGCACATGCAAGGGGCATTCATATTAAATTGTACGAAACGACAATGTGGGTGTAAATGAAGGCCTTTTTTCAAAGTGTACACCATAAGCCTAAGCGCAACGATCTCATTGATGAATGAGCCGAAAGATTCCTTGTTCCCAGAATTCCTGTGGCCGTGACGAGACCCAGTCCTTCACAGCATCCTTGAGTTCGTCGTCCGAGTGGAAGCGCTTCCATTTTAGATGTTTTTTCAGGGGACCAAGCATATGGAAATCGCAGGTCGACATGTCCAGGCTGCGGAACGGATGGTTAAGTTGCTCCCACTTGAACTTGGCCAGTGCGCGACCCTGGAGACGAGTGGACGCGCCTTAGAGCCCCGGTCTTTTGTTCGTCGACTCTGCGCTCGATGTTCAAGTGGGAGTCAGGTGGCCAGGCGGCGTGTCACGTACGGGTGCCGTCGGTTCACCGCAGGTCGACTGGATTACCTGCAGCATAGGGCTGGCGAATGACTTGCGCCAACCATTTAGAGCCATAAGCTCGGGGACACCAGGCATCGGCGGTGGCCAGGACTTCTCGTCGGCATGGCTGCTTCTTCCGCCGTTCCTTTTCTCCACGCGCTGCTGCTCCTGCGCTTCTAATCTTTTCCAGATCCTCAAGCCACGAGGCTCTCTCGCGTCGCTCGTCTTCTGTTATGCTATCGTGTTATTTTCCAGTGTCTCAAAAGCGTTCCGGTGACTTCGTCGTTGTCGTCTTCACTTTACTATCGTCCTTACACATTCCGCATGACACCTCTATACCTTCCTTAGCTTCAGTGTCCTTGCTTTAATTTGATTGTGTTTAACCAAGAAATAAGCCTTCAGTCAATGCTTGCCCTTTTACATGCGAAGCAGCTTTTGCCCGGGGCTGTGTCCGTCTTTCCCACGGTCTTTCCTCCATGGTCCTCCCATCGGCGACCGTCCGCTCGGGAACCATGTGACCTGGCACGCGCTGGCACGTTCGGGCCCGTGTAAGGGGCTGGGTAAGACGCTGTGGCCTCTTCCCCTTACACTCTCTCAGCAATCATGTGATGGCGAACAGCAACAGCAACTACAGTGAATTCATTGCGTGCTCCACTTGCAAGGACGCGTTAACATCGGGCAAGGTGCCCGTGATGAACGGAACTTAAAGTCGCCAATGCGCTGCTTCGCATCCCCACATTGTTCCCTTTAGTGGGAGATGGTGCAATTTTTGTATAAGATTACGGTTAGCTATCATCTAGAACTGAAAACGCGCACAGTGTTTTGTTTTTAATCGAACTAATTTACGTATTATTGAAGCATGGATACTCTAGCTCCCTACTAGTTTCATCAGATGTGAATAGTACCCCAGGACAATGACAAAAATTTCGAGGAGGACAGAGTGCTCTAGGCTTGGTTTACGCACGTTTCGATCATACTTTCTAGTTACTTCATTATCCATAACATTTCAACTGGGTATACAAATTCATGGTGAAATTACGGAAAACCAGCGTCTTTAAATTAAGCTTTCTCAAAGGCAGATTTAAACTAAGCCTGCTGAACGCTAAAAAGATAGGCAGTAGCTTCAAGACAAATATATATTGTAGATTTATAGTGTACTTACATTGTGTACGTGTTTACGTGGTATTTCCCGCAGAGTGATAAGTTTCATTTCACAAATACACAGCAGAAGATGCCGAATGCAACCTTTATGCCTCAGCGCCCTTTATTGCTCCAATGGAAATGAAATATGGTGCCTGACAACGTTAAACACCCGTCTATGAAAGGTTCGTCTTCGGAAATAACTAAAAGCAAAGATTCAAAAGAAAAGAACTTTTGTCAGCATAACAATATCCCACACTTTCGTTTTTAATTCGAATGTACGTTTGTCCCTTTCGACTCAATATTTATTAAATGGCAAGCATTTCTTATCGAACCAAGGGTACTTTGACCGTTTCCATCTATCTATTTATTTAGTCGGCTGCGTCTGGGCACTCTTGCGGTCGCCTCCTTAAAGGAGTATGGACATAAAAATATTGCATCATGTTTTTTCTGTTGCGCTACGGAGCTGACGAGCCGCTTATCACGGCTCGGAATGTCGTTTGCTCGAGCGCGCGATGTTTATTTGGAGATGGATTTATAGCGCTCAGTCGCAGTCGCGGTTTGAGACAACGCCTAGTGAGGCGGAACCAAGAGTGGTTTTCATGTAAACATAGCTCGCTACGTCAGCACACAAAACCACCTGCACATGACCTCCGCGTCTACAACTCTTTTCAACGAAGGTTTTCTGGGTGCTGCTGTAATTCCCTACGAGGTGTTTTAAATATGCGTGGTGACCCCGCCACGGTGGTCTAGTGGTTATGGCGCTCGACTACTGACCCGAAGGTCGCGAGATCGAATCCCGGCCGCAGCGGCTGCATTTTCGATGGAGGCGAAAATGTTTGAGGCCCGAGTACTTAGGTTTAGATGCACGTTAAAGAACCCCAGGTGGTCGAAATTTCGGGAGCCCTATACTACGGCGTCTCTCATAATAATATCGTGGTTTCGGGACGTTAACTCCAGGTATCACTAATATTATTAAATATGCGTGATGTACGCAGGCAAGGACGTCATCCTTTGTGCTCCCGTGCAAGTCTCCAACCTCTTTCCGTTGAAAATGTCTGCTATGAGAGAGCGCTCGCAAGAATCGTGGCAGCCAACACAAGCCCGTGACGCAGGTGGCGGTTGGTTGTTTACGCGAAAACCAAAGGCGCATTTAGCGTGCAGTGGCGCGACAAGCTCTTTTAAATTGATTTTAAATATGTTCTAAGCTATATTATCCGTCGATGTTTCGTAGACGATGCCTGTGTGTCCACACATTTCTATTGCACAAGTTACCTCGCCATCAAAATTTTGTGTCACTATTCCTTTAACTTCGCACATACCAAGATTGGCATGGGAGGACATTAGTGTATGACGAACATGACTGACAGGTCACGACATGAATGACGTCACAAGCCTGTCGTATACGTCATGAAATCCTTTCCGCTGTCACGCCTCGCACATACCCGTATACCAGAGGTGTGCTTTGTCGGCATACGCCACAAGTGATTCACAGTCTATAACAACCCATGAAGGGCGAGAAGAGACATTGGTAATTTTAACTTGAGAGCGTTAAGGAGCCTGTGTTGCAGAAAACCCGCGGTCGGCAGCGTTGTCGGTGAGTGAAAAATTCCAACGGATACAACGAATAAAAATAAATTTTTGAGCCAGAACCGAACCCAGGCATTCTGCATGGCAATCGAGTATACTGCCACAGTGACACGGTAGGTCTTGAAACTGCTTCGAAAAAAAGACGCTATGCAGGCGCCACGTCGTGCCAACGCCAATTGTGGTAGCAGAGGTCCAGTCAAACCCGCATATATCGAACACGCAAAAAACAATGGTAATTATTTCGATATATCGTGCAATTTAATATAAAGCTTTTAAAGAATTCAATTCGATAAGAATTTCGGCTCAAGTTGGCTTCAACGCACTGCTTCACGATAATGCAAGGATGGCGGCTTCACGGGGTTACGCGGAGATTTTTCTTTTAACCTTTTAATTTCCGCGGTTTGTAGTTGGGAGTGCGGGCTATAGCGAAAAAGTACTGCATCGGTTTTAAACAACGCCTCCTGTACAGTTGTGCGCTCCTGTACAGGAGGCGTTGTAGAGTGTTTGTTGTGCATTCTTTCGCCCCAAGAGCGAAGGAATGAACGCTATAGCAAGAAATTGTAATGTCACGCGAAGAATGGCAAGCAGCTCGAAACTTGCAACGCTCTACTCAAGAAGAAAGGACGCTCGGAATGAACATACAGAGAATGAGCGAGAGCTAACTGTCACAGTTGTAACTTATTTCTGTGTGAGCGGCGCACTCCTTTCGCAAAAGCGGCCGCTGCCGTGAGAGAAGTGACCTTCGTGCTCTCAACGCAAACTTGCGGTGAGAGCACAAGACGTTCAAATCACCGCCATCACGAGATAAGCGCGCTCGCTCGAGCGACCACACCCTGTAGAGACGCGCGCTCCTCGCAACGCGTGGGTCGACGACCTTAGAAGCACGCCCTTCGAGCCCTTCGCGCCTCCTCGCAAGTGAAATCGAAAACACGCTGATATACCACCGATCTCTGAGTACCGCCACCGGCAAATGACGTATATAAATAGCTTGCCGTTAGTATAGCGAAGAACGTGCCGTCTATGGCCGAGTCGCCTCGCGCCGTGCTCTACGAGCGTGGGGTCATAAGTTCGACTCCTGGTAACCGAACTTTTTCGTCGTTTTTGTTATTTGCCATCTGTTAGTCTTTATATTTTGCAATGTCATAGCCATGACGGAAATACGTCAGTGGAGCCGTGGTGGACCCCGGCATAAAACACTTTCGTGTTAAAAATCTAGGGACTTCAGCTAAACTTAGCGAAGATGCCGCGTTGTTTTTTTTTTCGATCATCCGAGAATATGCGTCCGAGGCCTGCTGAAATTGCATGCTGTGTGAGAGATTATTTTCAACCAGATGGCAGAGCGCTACCTCCCCTATGGATCATATACTGGTCACTGATAATAACTTTCTTTTTCTAATGGGGGAGTTTTTAGAAGCAGTTTGACGTTGCCACTTTACTTGAGCCCGTTTAACCCGACTTCTCCGGTTGCCTTGAAATGACGACTTAACAAAAAAAGTCACAGTTTTACCGCAAGGGCGAAGCAATGAATGCAATAGCAACATATTGTAGTGTTACACGAAGTGAGGCTGACAGCTAACTGTTTTGTATCTGATCTCGCGTAACTACAAAACGCTGGTGTAAGAGAATACGGCCGCTCGTAGGAGAGATGCTCTCCGCATAGTCACTTCGCGTTGAGAGCGCAGCACATAGAAGCGTATACGAGCCGCTGGTTGTGATGGCTTTCGAGATAGCGCGCGCGCCAGCGATCGCGACCGCGCCTTTAGATGCAAAGTTCAAATTGGCTGCTCGCGCGACAACCACTCCTCCGCCCCCACCTCGTGTCTTTTCATGGTCGTTAAAGACAGGCGGGGCGTTTCCTGTCTGCTTGAACGGCAGGCCTCCCGAGCGGGGTGATGTTATCGCATACACCCTCCGAGCGACAGAAATGGGTCGGCTCGTTTGAGCTCTGCATCGGCCGCGTTCGTCGTTCCCGCTCGCGCGCTTTTACCCGCGGTAGAACATACAATGCGCGGGGACATCTTATCAATTTGGACTTCATACCGGAAGGACATGACGGCGACGGCGACGGCAACGACAATGGCAAAAACCAGTCGAGACTGTCTATATAATTGCTATTGCAATAAAGGCATAACGTATGTTTGTAGTAGTATACTAATGATGAAAAGCAGTAACCAATGCATTCGAACGAACTTTCTAGATGTTTGGGTGAGCGTCGCTTGCTTTCGCACACTACATAGTTCTCATGCAGAAGGCTCCGGCTCATTAAACGTAAGTTTAGATATCTCTGTCAAGCATCAATAGGTGACATCTCTTCTGTCCTCGTCAAACAAAAACTATGCTAACTGCTCAAAGCCGCGCAACATCGAAATACGCTTTATTTCAATTCCTATAACTCGACTACATGACCAAAGTCTCACAGATTAGAACCAAAGTTGTCTGATCCGAAGGGCTGCGCACAATTTCTTCAGCAGAGGAAAAAAAAAACGCCCCGTCAATGACCTCACAAAGAATGGCACTTTTTTTCAGTCCGAGCTTGCGACAACAAAAGCACGTGACGTACTCAGCGTCGTCATTTTTTACGCGCATTCTGCAAAAGGCAGCAGCGCACGTCTCAATGGTCTTGTACGAGCCAACAGAGTAGTCTGGTCTCCCTCTCCGTTTGCTTCGTCCTTTTGAGCGGGGGACTTTTGAGGGGAATTGTCCTCGTCAGCTGACGTCACTAAGCTCTGCCTTTATTCCCCGCGAATTTCTCCCTCGTGTGAACACCGCGTTACGAACGACTGCGCTAGTGGGTAGGCTCTACCTCGCAGGAGGCTCACTTGTATGACTAGATGGCACTGCAGCCTACGCAGCTTGCCGTGCTCGCTCAGCCTTTAGCGTTGTCGGGCATTCAAAGCGCTTTGGGTGCCACAACCAGCTACATTTAACGTCTCGTATTTACATATCATAACAGTTCTTTAGATGACCCCATGTCTTTTTGTTGGTTTTTTTTTTGGATCTTCAGCTTCAGACGATGGCACTCCTACGACGGCCTCCCCTCTAAATCTCTTGTATCACCTTACTGACGGTGATGATTCCTTCATTTGCCCTTGTTCCCTGAATGAACATGTTCAGCACATACACATAGATTTGTAATCGGAAAGGGTCGTTTCTTTACTTAATTTTTTCCTTAGCAGCCAAGTGGGGCTCTACAGATTACGATGCAGTCTATTGAGCGATAACGCTAGCTTTCGAATAGAGTGGCGCTAACTATACGTGCGCTGAAAGCTTTAGCAAACCACTGCGACAAAATCTGGCATCGCGACGTGTTAAGAACTATATTTTGACAGCTTTTGTGACTGAAGGCACGGAGAGGCATGTTCTTTTTTTCGGCATGAAATGCATTTAGCTTCCGCGGTCGGCTGCCTTCAAGTGACCTTGAGGCTAATGCCAGAGCCGTTACCGGGCACTTAAAATGAGACATACCGAAACTCATCGAGAACATACGGGGGCACTCAAACGAGATCATCCGGGCATCATTACGAGAGCGAAGCAAGACATCTGGGCAATCAGCCCATAAGATTAAAGAAAGGGCGGTATTTGGCAGGCAACCCGTCGTACAGGACCGCATTACATACCCCAGGTACGGTCTGAACAAGTTCAAAAATGTAGTCTTCACAGTTCTTTGTGTTTGCTCACTCTTTCACAGAAAGTGTAACTTCTTGTACGCTTAAAATCTTATTTAAGATTTGCAATAGAGACATTCCAAAGGCAGATAGGGGCACCAAACATTGACTCTTTTAAACGTCAGCGCCAAGCCTGTGCTCTTTTGATCGCCAGTGATGGGCGAGTAAACGGCGCGCTGCCAGAGATAATCGCAGGCAGTGGTTTCGCAGGTTGCCCATTCTTCAAAGATGGCGCCACACTGCGTAGGGCGCACAAGCCTGCCGTGGCGTCGTGACCGCGTCGTCCGCATACTCCAGGCAAAACGCAAGAAACGCAAAACACTGTGACTTCAAACAATGCCGTGCATACGGACGAATGTACAGTGTAGTGTGGTGTAGTTTGTTGAGCTGTGCCTTTGCGAACATGCACAAGTTTGTGGCTACTGTAATCTCCAATCGATCTGAGTTTCCGGTAGACATTTCATGCTTACATGTACACTCGATAAGAGGATAGCCATCCATTTCTTTTTATTTACAAATAGCTCAACGGCCGCATTCCCAAACCTTCCAGGTCGCGAGTGAGCTGCTTCATTGGGATGCCAGCGTGGTTAATGATATGCCCAGCTTTACGACTGCCTGAAAATTTATTTCACGAACAATTCTACTTCATGACGTTTTTGTGAATAAGGTTTCAGAAGCCCAATCCCGCGTACGCCATTTACGCGCAGTCTCCAAAGAATGTTTTGTCACCGACACGGAAAAAGAACACTGAAACCGCGACACTCATTTGACACGACATGAGGGACGCATCTGTAGTGACCATAAATAGATGTAAATGCACTTAACTCTACTATGATCGCGTGTAATGAATCGGTTGTCCTTTTTAGGCATCCGTACGAACTAGCTTAAGATTATACCCCTGGATTTACACGATTGCAAAACAGCGCGAAAAGCGAGGACCCAGAAAGAACAGACAGGACCAAGCGCTGTTTGGGCTTATATTTCACGCGAAACGTCATTGCAGGATGTGCGTAGTGTGCGAGCTCTGATACCATGCAATGATCGCATGTGTCGTCATCTGCCAAGCTACATTCTCTTTTCACCTTTTACCTCCTCCACCCCACACAATATCGCTCATCTTGCCCCTAGTGTGGAATGATGCCCACAGTACATCAATGCATCAGTGAATGTCCACATCCACCGGGCTACCGCCCCAATTCCTTCACCCTCACATTCCTCCTGGCCCCTGGGAGACTGCGCTGGTCTGCTCAGTGCGGCAGGATCAGCGTCGGCTGATCCAGAACGCATGGGGAGTCGTGCGAGCCATTGGGCTCTGAACTAAGGGTTACACCGCCCTATACGGGGGACAGCGATCGTTCGTCTACCAATAAACGTTTCACTTTCTCTCTCTTATCCACCCTTACCTGAACTCCTGCGCACCGCTAGCGCTATCTTTCAACAATGGACCATGCCTACAGATAATCGTGGCGCTTTCCGCGCAATTACGGCACCTGTGTGACTGCTGTGTTGCATTAGGAAGTTCGCAGTTCTGCTTTTCATTTTTATAATGGCACCATAGGCACTCGCGAGGCACGGTTGACCTGTTAGTGCCAGCATGCTGTCTTAGATACGAAGTGCGAAATGGCCCAACCCGTGGAATGCAGAGCGGCCGAGTAAATTGAGAGAGCTGTTGACAATGACCCTGCAATACACGTCTCATAAATTTTGCATTTCATGTAGGCTGAAGCACATTTAGGATTACTAGTAACGGGCAATAGTCGAAGCCGTATTCAAATGACGTTAGTGTAATCGTAGATAAAGCAGTATAAGTAAATGTCGAATTTATTTTATTTTATTGTCTTATCAAACGCACGTCATTCTCTCATAATATGTGCCCCACATATAGTACAGCAACTCGCCTCTTCTCACTTCAAATTCTCTGGAGATTGTCGCGAGCTCAGTGATATTGACCGTAACCCAGCTAGAGCTGCCTTTTCCAGCGTTTGTGAGGTTGTACGCCAGATAGCCAGTGAAGCTTGCTCTCGCAACGAATTCGCATGTCTGAAATAAAAGAAAGCAGTCATGGCAGACTCCCAATGTATCACAGCGAGTGCGCGCGGATACTCGCACTCTTGTCTCAAGAACGGTGTGCCAAAAATCATATATCCTATGGTTGCACGTAAGCAGTCTTCTGGGGATAGGAAAGACACTTATTTATGCAAGCCAAACTGAAGCGCGGCCAGGCGTTCTTGGGAGAGGGGAGTGAAAGAAGCATAGAATGACAGAAAGTTAAGCTAGCTGGTAGGGATAAAACACGGTAGGCATGCCAACAAGGACGCAAGAGAGGAGTCCGGACAACACAAATGCCGGCTAACAACTGAAAAGGCGCACAGTGGCGGAAAAGTAGGCACAAATACTTATTTGCACATGCCCAGGAAAATGGAGACGCTGATAAGTGTCGCCTCTTGCCTGGGCATGCGGAAATAAGTATGCGGGCCTATTTTATTTTCCATGGCTGTACGTCTTTTCAGCTATTAGCCGGCCTTTGCGCTGCCCTGACTTCTCTTCTTCAACAGCCAAGCTGTTTAAACTACAATTGATTTTCATTCCTGTCGCTATTAGTACATTACAGTTAAAGACAACAGTCAAGATCCTCTATGCTTTCTCTGGCCTAACTGTGTGTTGGATTCATTTGTTTTTGTCTAACCTTAGATAGATCATCTCTTCACGAGTAAATGTAATGCGGAGGCTTCGAATAGCCTGACCAGGAGATTTTCGTCTCCTTACAGAAAACTGAATATAACAGCTTAAGGCGTAATCTTCTTTGTTCTTCCGACACGGGTATCAAAACTAGCTTTTTTTTTCTTTGAACCCGTTTTCAATTGAAAAACGGTCGTATGTGTCACTCGCCAGAAAAAAAAATATTTTAATGAATGTGCAAAAGCGTCACTCACCGTTCGAAATGTTTGCTCTTCACCACGTGTATGGCCCCAGTGGAAGACATTGCTAAAAATAGTGGCATTATCTAGCTCGAGCGAAACGTTCTTCGGCTCTGGTCCTCTGAACTTGATTGGAAGGCTAGTATTCCACCGAAGGCTGAAAGGAGATGTTATGCAATCGTGAACGGACCACGAGAAGTGCCCAGTGCAATTATTTTTCTGTGATTTCCTGTGATGGTGTGGTTTGCAGTCACCGTAGATCATCCAGGCTATCCTAGCCGTCACCGCCGGTCTGTAAGCAAAAAACATGGAAAGGCCATAGTGTGTTACAATTTATGTTCCGAGGCCCACGAGCTCGATAAATAAACTTACAGCTCAGACGATGCGCAGTCGACTTACAACTATTTACAGATTCATATATCTCGGCTAATAAATATATGCCGAGTACGTATAGTTCTCCTCTTCAATTTTGACCAATTCTGAAGCTGCTACTTTAAGGAGTCTTGCCTCGTGGCCATCTTCAATTTTCCTATTAAAAGCGCTGTTAAATACATCGTTCTTTTTATTAGACAATCTACGAGTGTTTAACGCGTCCTTGCGTCACGCATATTAGAGAAAATTACTAGTTAGCTCGATGTATCAAAGCAGGCCATAGCCGCCAGATAACTTTTTTAGTGTTTGCACAAAGTCGCGCAAAGCTTGGCACAGCGAAGCAAGGGCCCGTCGCCGCTCATGCGTGGCTTCCTTCTCTTAGGACGCCCCATAACTCTCTGGACAGGATCGGGTGCAGCCAGGTTATGCACTTAGAGCGGAGGTTGCGCGCGATGTCTCCGTCGGTGGGCGTGAAGGAGATTTTTTTCGTGAAGAATTTTTTTGCAACAATTTTCCTCTTTCTCTTTTTTTCTATCTTTTTTATCTCTCTCTACTCCTTTCTCTCTCTTTCGTTGATGTTCTCTCTGTCTCGCTTGCCTTTTCTTTCTGCATTTCCTTCTTGCTACTTCTCTCTTTCTCATTGTTTCTGTACAACGCTTTCTCTCTCCCTTCCTCCTTTCCCTACTCCTCAACATGACATCTCTCCTCACGCTCACATCCCTTTCACAACCCCTTGTTACATTAAACTATAAAAGGCTATGTTATGCTCTGCTAGCGTGCCTGGATAGCCGAGCAATTAGGATGCACGCCTTCGGATCGAGGGTACGCGGGTTCGAGTCCCGCTCCGTCAAGAATATTTTTGGCAAGAACTTTCTTTGTCTTTCATTATATATTTCCTTTCCGTCTCTGTCTGTTTATCTCTTTCTTTCTTTCTCTCTCTGTACTCCTTCTCAGGGTAGTTACAGGCCACGCCGTAGCGGTGAGTAGTGGGATTGCACCCAATTCTGTGGCACATACCGCTTTATGATGATGATAGTTTTGCGGCAGGGTCGACACATTAGGGCCAGCTCAGATAGCTTCGCTGTTAACATATCCCATGGTCTCCTATGCCTAAGAACACTCGAAGGCGAAGTCATCTTTTTTCCTTTTTTTTCATCTTCGGTCAATTTCATTGGTGCCCCCTTCCCCACCCCTCCCGAAAGTTTCCTGTGCCCAACGTAGTTTTGCACTGCCTCTGGGATCGGAGGCACTGGAAGCTTTCTGCGCATCACATGCTTTCGCACTGCTTTTGTGATCGACCCACCTGTGACCAGGCGCTGATGTCATCTGACGACGTCATCAGGTGATGCCACTACGAATGGCCCCACCCACTTTAGTTGCTAATAGGAATAGTTAATAAACGTTTATTCTCTCTATATATGACGTCATGATGACGGCACAAATTTAGTTCACTTGTGCCTTTGTGATGACGTCATCACGTGATGATGCTTTTTTCCGTCACTCGTGTTAGATGAGGCATCTAAGGCTTTCGCCTTAATAAATATGGCACATGCGTGGAGACCATCTGTTTCAGCACTGAATCATAGTATTGAATGCGAAAATTCGAAGCGAACATAAAGGTCAATGACTGCTTCCGTTTGCTCTGCGAAACGTCTGCTAAAATATTCACGCTATGTTTTATACCAGATGCGTATGCTTGATAAATATTTGTGGTAATTATATTATTGACTTTCTGAATTGGCGAATCCAACTTCCCAATCATATTGTCCTGCGCAATTTTCCACCTTGGTTGTCAGGATAGCGCCTACGAAACCGTGCCGCATAGCCGGAGGGAACGGGGTGCCCACATCACGGCGCAGTAATGCTAGGAATCCCAATAAAAAAAACTATGGCAACTCCACTACTGTTAACCCTGAGAAAGTGCGTAGCACGGGCACCCAGCTAATCCCGTTCGTAGAGTTACCACTGCTGTGTTTACCAAAGCGACGATGATGCCAATGCTTGAAGTAAGCATGTCTGGTTTCCCCGGCACAAGCGAAATCTTGTTAGGGAGATTTGCAAACTCTGTGTGCGACATGTGCGCTACTTTTTGCTGCGCTTTATCGACTCTCTCCTTGTTAATGCAGTAGAGATACGCGTCGTCGGCAGCGAGTTCCGTCAGATTGTTTTCCCCCATCAGATGCAGCGACGCAGCGCCGGCGAAGCCTGTGGAGAGGGGCATTCGCTCGCTCGGCAAAGCGGTGGCGCCCTCTCTCGCGAGGCCCCAGAGTCAGTCGCAGGTTTCCGAACTGTTTTTAGCGATTTTTAATTATTTATTATTGCGATAGCAATTATATGGACAGTCTCGGCTGGATTTTGCCGTCGCCGTCGCCGCCGTCATGCACCGTATATGTATAAGTATGTATATATATATAAAAGCCTCAAAGAAAAATAATTCAGAAAAATGCTTCTGAAGCGCGGAATCGAACCACGGACCTCTTGTTCCGCAGCGAGCGGCGCTATCCACTACGCCACGAAACGCAGATCCTCCACGTAGCTAACGGCGAGCGTTATATACACACCCTTTAGCGCTGGACGGACTCGGAGACAGCAGGCGATAATAAGCGTTTCTTCATTACCAGCGAGATGGCGCTAGGAGCCCGACGGGCGCATTTAAAAATCGTCGGCGAGGTCGCTCGCTTCTTCTATATTTGCGCATGGGAGAAGCTTGCGCTTCCGCTGTCTGCTCGCGCGGTTTTCTCGTGGTGAGGGGAAGAGGAATGTTTCACGCTTTCACCGTGATGTCCGCGCTCATGTTACGGAGCTTACGAAAGTCACTCGATCTCAAGGGACGCCGCTAAACGAACAAACAGAAGATGAGCGCGAACTATCAAGTGTCACAGCTCGACACTTGAAGCACGCTAGTTTCCTTCGCTGCTTCGGCCGCCTTTGCAACAGAAGCGATGTTCAAACTGAGAGTATCCATTGGCGAGCCTCTCTTCGTATAGCATTAGTTCCTTGCTATCGCATTCATTGCTTCGCCCTTGCGGCGAAACTGTGACTTTTGCGATTACATCTTGGTTATTTCTGTTAATTATGTTAGTTTAGACTTTTTTCGCTCCTATTAGCCCGGTTTTGAGCATTGCTAGCCTTGCTATGACCTGTACGAAGCGCTTTGCTGTGAGCGTGATCATGCCACGTGAGATGCATGGATGGACGACAAGCCGGGTCTCTAAAGTGCTGCGCACTTAAAACCGCGTGGTGCAAGACAATGTACAGTTATGCTGCAGTACTTCAAGAGCAGCTGCAGCAGACATGCGAACTCTCCCACGACAAGCTTCGAAGGGCCGAGGCTACACGGAAACGATATTATGTTCACAAGGTAAAAGTGCACCAGTTTTCTGTGGTAGCCCAGAGTATTGGGCGCGATGCCCATGGCCGATGCCCATGGCCGATTCGCCAACGTGCGCAACCGCATACGTACGACAACTTCCGCTGCTCTCCCCTGCCGCAACAAGATTAATTTCCGCTGGCCCATCTGTATCGGGTTGCTCCGGGCCGGATTGTGTTACCCCCTAATGGATTCAGCACACCGCTCGAGATCTACCAGTAAAATTCACCATAAGTTGTCGATCAAGGCGCTGAAGAGAAGGAACCGTTCTCTGCGTTCCCGCACACATCATCGGACGTCGTAAGAAAGGGGAATCTCATAGAGTGCATGCTCAGAATGACAAAGTACATACAGGTGCCCGTCCGCCAGTAGCTGGTAACTTTCGCAGTCGCAAATGTCGAGAAATTCCAGGAAATGCCGTCGCAAGAAATCATCAAACCGCCGAACTCTGCATACCAGTGCTCAATGTGAGCAGTGAAAAAGACGGCACCATGCGCTTGTACATTGGTTTCAGGCAAATGAATCGAGTGCTCATCATGTACCACGAACCAATCCCACAGGAAGACTTGTACGTAACTCGTTATAGGTAATGGATTACTTGTAATCGATTATATCTTACAGCTTCAATTGCTTTCTTTAAGTTGTAACGATCCTTACAGTGTAATTACTTTTACAGCGAAAGCTCGTATGAGATCACAACAACAGCTGTTTTTTTGGCGCCGTACTTGTCCACCGCCGCCGGTGTCCGTAACCGGTATTGCACGAAATAAGAACAAATATCCAGGATTGAACGGTATTCGAACCTGGGCCATTTGCGTGGCAGCCCAGTATAATCCTACCACAGAGCCATGCCGTTGCTTCAACCCATTTGCAAAAAGACTTACGAGTCTCCTTTTGTCTTACCTCGTGTACATGTTTTACATTGTGTATGTACTGCCGGCAGTCGAATAAAACTCGAACAGTGGCAGGCCTTCTCAGTGGTATAATGCGCGCCCTAAGTCATCACCACTGACATGCGCTAGCATCCGGTTTGGCAGCACTGCGCATATGCGCGCCTGTCCATGGTGATAACTGGACGGCGCGCAGTATGCCACTGCGAAGGTTTGCCGCTGTTCGGGTTTCATTTGACGCCGATAGTATGTCTGAAATAAGCAAATTAATAAAATTGATTGAAGTATCATTGTGAAATTACTCATACATGAGATACCAGAAAGGTCTTTCAATTGCAACGTTAGCTGACATTTTGATCAAACTCTATCAGTTATGATTCCTCTTGTGCGGCATTTAGATGGCCCCAGATCTGTATTCACACAGATAATGAGAAGAATAGTGCGTGGTATCCCTAATATCTACCACTACATCTACGACGTCAGAATTGCCACGAAAACATGGCAGCAGCCCGTTCACACTCTGTGGTGTTTCTTCCGACAAGCCAATTACTCCGGCGAAAGTAAAAAGCCACACAAAAATGAAATTAGCTTTACTTCTGAGGTTACCTTAACTTCAAGCAAATGTGTTCCATCAAATATGTTTACTCTCGTGAAATTTGTAGGGACATATTATAGGGCACTGTGGTTTACATCCATAAATAAAGGTGGCGGAGGCAATTCTCTTGTTGCCGTAGCTGAGAATAATGACGATGATGACAACTGCCTCCTCACAGCTTTACCATAAGTCGTGCTTTTCTTGTATATAGAGAAAGTGCTGGTATTAACCCGACAGCCTTGAGGAGCCCGCGTCACAGTAATTCCGGTGTCAGCCTAGTAGTTGTGAGCGAGAAATCGGAGTTGTCCGTGAGCGAGAACTCACGATTGATGCAAGTAATAAATATCAGGGGTCCGATACGGCATCGAACTTAGGCCTTCTGCGTGGTAGTCAGGTGCTCCACCACAGAGACAGCACGCGAGTGTTTGGAACTGCTTCGGAAAAAAAAACCTACACGGGCGTCATGTGGAGCGAGGAGCCGCGTCAACATACATAATATATGGCGCGGCAGAAGCGTATACCAGGCGTCATACTATCTTAATTGTGCAACGAGTGGGCAGTTTAAAGGACCCACCAATTAAAAGGCGCTCAGGCATAACTGATCATCATCATCATACTAATAATCAACAACAGCATAAACAAAGTGTGCATCTGCGTAGGTGTGCGTATTGCCTTGCAGACGCGCAATGAGTTCTTCGCTAATTCACAAAACGATGAAATGTGGAGTGGTGGGCACATCGCAACAGTACTTGAAGGAGGCATTCTAGGATATTTTAAAACGGACAATGTTACGTGCACAGGCGTTCCTTTTTTGGCGGCGCACTTTAGGTGTCCACTAAGACGAGAAGCCCAGCAATGAGAAGACAATGCGAACGGCGCTCAATTACGCTATCGCGTTACACTCTTGAGGCGAAGTTCAAGCGTCCTCCAAGGTTTTGTCAGATTTGAACGTCACAGAGCCCGATTACTATTTATTTCGATTTTTTTCTTCAGGGTTACTGCACCCAGTGCATTAAAGTGTTGGTTAAATTGTGTAGAAACGACCGCACAGCACCGAGCACAGATACGAAGTTTACAAGTACACCCTTTCTTTCATTTACATTTATTTATTTTTAGTGAGATCGTTATTACTGCCAATATTACCCTTTTATTTTATTGATTATTTTTGTATAGTAATAGGACTTCGCGGCATCGCTATTTGCTTGTTTGTCTCATAAAATGCCATGGCTTATCAGCACGCTATATGTTGTCATTATGCTTCCATGTCAACGCTCGCTCACGGTAATTTTTGGCAGTTGTCCGTTAAATGTAGTGAATGGTAAGACGAGTACTAAATGCTAAGAAGGACAAAGCCCACTCGGCATTTCATTCAAGCAGGGACGAACACTAATCTAACTTACACTTTCTCAGAAATATTTTCCTTCCAATAGGCGTAATCTTCTGTGAAGCCCCAGCTGGTGATACTGCCTTCTGTCTTATTCTTTTCGTCAATATATTTTTTGACCTCGTTCGTGAAATGCAACTTGAAGGAGCCACCTGTGTTTGGATTAGGCAGGAATAGACGTAAAGTTTTAGCTATTTATCGCATTATTCTCTTGGTATGCAATTCAGGCTAAACGGCTCAACATAAGAAGTATGGTACTATCCGCTATGCATCCAGTAAATAAGTCAAATAATCGATTGATGCGCTAACCGAAAGGCAGACATTTAATATTTTTGCGCGACCAGCAGGGCTAACGAGAAAATATGTAAATTGAAATTTTTCACAGCCACGTCACATAAGCATCTCAAAAGCAAAGTCGTTCACAGATCTATTAATAACGCTCAAATTCATTCAAGTGCTGTACTTTGCTGATTTCAGAACTTATAGCGAATAGCCTTCCGGTATACGGGTGCAGTTAGCAGAAGTTTGACTTCCGGGAATTACGAAATTCCAATGACAACTGTTGCATTTTCTCGGTACTTTCTTATATACACCACATTTTTCGTAATCGATCGCCTAAGTGGGTCTTGCACCAAACGCGCTTTGGATTGACACCATTATACAGGGTAATGC
This sequence comes from Rhipicephalus sanguineus, assembly GCF_013339695.2. NCBI lineage: Eukaryota > Metazoa > Arthropoda > Arachnida > Ixodida > Ixodidae > Rhipicephalus > Rhipicephalus sanguineus. Next base: position 40,104,102 of record NC_051185.1, read on the forward strand.
AAGAGTTTTCCTTCAGTAGATAGTGATGCTTTTCTAACTGAATTGAGTAGTTGCAATTTTGTTCATAAACAGGGCCATCGTTTAGCAAACGTTCTTGCGTTAGAGTTGTTCATTACAGATAATCTTCGCAACTCTTGATACTGAACATTTAATTAAGCCGCGGCAGCCAAGCACACAGCGCATACTAGCATAAAGCTTTGCGATTTCAGTCCTCGATGTCACAAAAACTTAAAAGTGCCGAATCAGCGCAAATGTGCGATTTATTGCGAAGTTTCAAGCACGTAGAACTTTAGGGGCCTGGCTTGTTGTCCATCCATAGGGCTCATATGGCCTGACCACGCTCAAAAGCAAGTGGTTAATACAGACCTATAACAAGGCTGGCAATGGTTCAAACCTGGTTAAAAAAAAATCGGCAGATCCCACGCAGTGTGGGAATCGAGGTAATGCGAAGCAGCCAGCAAAGAGCTGCATACATCGTCTTGTTCGACATGAAGTCATTCATGTCGTGACATCTAGTTCGCTATATATCGCGAGATTGTCATACATGCATGCGTGTAAAATGTGGTATACGCCATGCTAATGAATCATATATTCTGCTACATATATACGATGCGTGACCAGCTATTTATGTTCGTCACACACTCTTGTCATGTCATACCAATTGAGGTGTATATCCAGTAAACAAAATGGCCGGGAATGAGCGTGGCGTCTAAATCATACCCTACATAACATGCATGTCGTGATTTTCGTGTTACCACCTGTTATTTATGTTCGTCACACAGTCACGTAGCGAGATACCAATTTTGGTGTATATCAAGCTAGCGAAACGGCCGCCAGCACACCATGAGCGTGGCGCGTAAGTCAAGGTGTACATGGCATGTGTGTCATGATTTTCATATTAATTCCTGTTATTTATTTTCGTCGCACAGTCACGTCACGCAATGCCAATTTTGCTGTATATCCAGCTAGCGAAACGGCCGCCAGCGCGCCATGAGCGTGGCACGCAACTCATACTGTGCATGACATGCGTGTCATGATTTTTATGTTACCACCTGTTATTTGTGTTCGTCACACATTCACGTCGCGCGATACCAATATTGGTGTATATCAAGCTAGCGAAACGGCCGCGAGCGCACAATGAGCGTGGAATGTAAATTATGCTGTACATGATATGCGTGTCATGATTTTCATGTTAACTCGTGTTATTTATGTTCGTCACACAGTCACGTAGCGAGATACCAATTTTGGTGTATATCAAGCTAGCGAAACGGCCGCCAGCGCGCGATGAGCATGGCACGTAAGTCACACTGTGCATGACATGCGTGTCATGATTTTCTTGTTACCACCTGTTATTTGTGTTCGTCACACAGTCACGTCGCACGATACCAATTTTGGTGTATATCAAGCTATAGCGAAACGGCCGCGAGCGCACAACGAGCGTGGTATGTAAATCATGCTGTACATGATTTGCTGTACATGAATTTTGGTGTATATCAAGCTAGCGAAACGGCCGCCAGCGCGCCAGGAGCGTGGCACGTAAGTCATCCTGTGCATGACATGCGTGTCATGATTTTCATGTTACCACCTGTTATTTGTGTTCGTCACACAGTTACGTCGCGCGATACCAATTTTGGTGTATATCAAGCTAGCGAAACGGCCGCCAGCGCGCCAGGAGCGTGGCACGTAAGTCATGCTGTGCATGACATGCGTGTCATGATTTTCATGTTACCACCTGTTATTTGTGTTCGCCACACAGTCACGTCACGCGATACCAATTTCGGGGTAGATCAAGCTAGCGAAACGGCCGCCAGCGCACCATGAGCGTGGCACGTAAGTCATGCTGTGCATGACATGCGTGTCATGATTTTCATGTTACCACCTGTTATTTGTGTTCGTCACACAGTCACGTCACGCGATACCAATTTCGGGGTAGATCAAGCTAGCGAAACGGCCGCCAGCGCGCCATGAGCGTCGCACGTAAGTCATACTGTGCATGACATGCATGTCATGATTTTCATGTTACCACCTGTTATTTGTGTTCGTCACACAGTCACGTCGCGCGATATTAATTTTCGTGTATATCAAGCTATAGCGAAACGGCCGCGAGCGCACAATGAGCGTGGTATGCAAATCATGCTGTACATGATATGCGTGCCATGATTTTCATGTTAACTCCTGTTAGTTATGTTCGTCACACAGCTACGTCGCGAGATACCAATTTTGGTGTATATCAAGCTAGCGAAACGGCCGCCAGCGCGCCATGAGCGTGGCACGTAAGTCATGCTGTGCATGACATTCGTGGCATGAATTTTATGGTACCACCTGTTATTTTTTTTCGTCACACAGTCACGTCACGCGAAAGCAATTTTGGTGTATATCAAGCTAGCGAAACGGCCGCCAGCGCGCCATGAGCGTGGCACGTAAGTCATAATGTGCATGGCACGCGTGTCATGATATTTATGATACCACCTGTTATTTGTGTTCGTCACACAGCCACGTCGCGCGATACCAGTTTTGATGTATATGAAGCTAGCGAAACGGCCGCCAGCGCACCATGAGCGTGGCACGTAAGTCATGCTGTACATGACATGCGTGTCATAATTTTCATGTTAACTCGTGTCATTTATGTTCGTCACACAGTCACGTCGCAAGATACCCATTTTGGTGTATATCAAGCTGGCGAAACGGCCTCCAGCGCGCCATGAGCGTGGCATGTAAATCATGCTGTATATGACATGCGTGTCATGATTTTCATGTTATTTTGGTGTACATTCGATTAACCAAGCGACTAGGAGAGCACAAAGGCATAGATAGATAGATAGATAGATAGATAGATAGATAGATAGATAGATAGATAGATAGATAGATAGATAGATAGATAGATAGATAGATAGATAGATAGATAGATAGATAGATAGATAGATAGATAGATAGATAGATAGATAGATAGATAGATAGATAGATAGATAGATAGATAGATAGATAGATAGATAGATAGATAGATAGATAGATAGATACGCTAAAAGTCGCAGAAGTTCGCTAAGAAATTCTTCGCATTTAATAAACGAACAAGTGTACTTGATTGGGCTAGTTGGTATCTGTTCATTGTTACGTTACTGCGCACCACTTGGAGAACGAAGTCTTCGTCCTCCAAGTTGTGCGCAGCAGTGAAATTTTACGCGGTGTAAACACCGGTATTCGTTTTCTGGGTTAGCGGCGATTACTCGCGGCGTACTCGAGTTGAACTTTCTCCCCCCTTGCAGGGTTTCGGTTTGTGCCCACGTTTTTCGACGGGATTTGAATGGCGCAGGCTCTCTTTCCAGATGCCTCACCCCTGACAGTAGCCGAGTGTCGGGCCGGGGTGCGCCTGTGCCCATTTTGTAAAACCGGTGGGTATCCGGCGGCACGTGGATTCGAACCCACGACCCCCCACAGCTGAAGCGGACACTCAACCACAGTTACGTAACCATAAACGAACAAGGCCTACAATAATATATTTAACAGAAATAACCAGGAAGTAATCGCAATAATTAACTTAAGATTGCTGAAAACGCTTAGGGAACATGCGACTGACACGCAGGCCGCTCAAGGGAGGGCGCCATCGCCTCACCGAGCCCGTGATTGCTCCTCTCACCGGCGCTTCTCCGGCGCAGGTGTTACGAACTCCTGCGAGAGATCATTCACAGACAGATACTAACTACAGCGTAACGGAAATCGCTGGTTGCCCGTGCAACGCTCTTCCTCAGGTTTCACAGTAGTGGAGCGCAGGATTTAGAACTACACCAATCACTACACAAGATAGACATTAGCACGGGGTTTGAAATACATTTAGCGCTGTATGTGAACGACCTTAGCACTGGATTATTTTTTGCTTTCTGAGATATATCATGCAACTGAACAGGCGCTGTTTGAAAAGTGTCCACTGCGGCACAGAGTTAACACCCACTCATTTGTTAGTTAGATGGATTGTAACGACAAACATTTGTGCTTGCTTATTAGTAATATAGATATTTTTACTGAATGTGAGAACGATCGACGTTAGAGCTAGGGAACGGGACAACCACTGACGTTTAGCATCAACCGATATAGAGAGAGCTGTAGCGATGGCAGAGTGATGAAAGATTTATTGTAGGGGAAAAGCAATTACATACCCCAGTTAACCATGCTTGAGAGCACCTGCAATGCAAAAAAGTTGAAGTGCGCACTAGAGACATGAGCACAGTGACTGAATGTTTAATCAAAAGTGAATTCCACCCCGAACTCCTCAGGAAGCGACATCCTTTCATAAAGTTACGACATGCATTTTTTATTCTTGGGGAACTTAAACGCAGAAATTTTGGTCTGTCTGTCTGTCTGTCACCCGATTCAGCCACCCGGCCAAAGTTAAACCACTTGCTTACCGCCCACCCATCTTGAACGGGTACGGCTGTTCATACTTGTGAACGTTGTCGATCAAAAAGTAAATATTACGCATATCTGAGGCGCAACATCATTAGGTAAGTATTAGGTGGTGTGTTCCTTTAATAGAAAATATATAGATACATAATTCTAACGACCCTATTTTCTTAAGCTGCGGCTGCGGCTGCGCTGAAAATGCCATGCTATGCGCGCCAACGAACGCCCTCTGCCACGGAGGAAGGAAACCCTCTGCACAAGCTCATGTTCCCCAACGTATTGCCATATAGCGTCCATATCTCACGCAGCGTAGACGCAGCGCCCACTCTATCCTCTTTACACGGCATTTGCAGCGGAGCACGCAGATACGCGGCCAATTTTTTCTCTTGTTCTCTTCATTCAATCAATAATGGAACATAGGGCGAGATAGGCGGCGCACGTGAAGTTGGCCGGTCCACGGCTTACTTCACCTGCGCCGCCGTCGCTGGAAAGTGAGCTCCGCGCGAGCCGCGCGTTCTCGTGTTCACGCTTTTTTAAGCATGCAAGAAGTGCTTTCAGCTCCCTTTCTCGGCTGCGTTTAAGTGACCTTGAGCCAAAATCTTGCCATGGTACTCGGGCCTCACACGAGACATCCGCCCATCGTAGTGAGAACAAAACGTCAACATCCGGGCATTCGGTGGCAAGATTTTTATAAATTCGGTCTCTGGCCGCTAATCGTTTGTACAGGACCTTCCTTGGCGAGGTGAGCATGTCATGCACAACAGCAGCGATTGCAACGCTACTTGCGTTCCAGCACAGCCGTGATTGCAACACGAGTGTACGAGTGGAATGGGCCAATGGCCACGCTGGGGCGCTACCGTAGTGTTTCAGCGTGGCCGTGAATGAGCATATTGTCGCCCCATACCTTAACATAGGCGTCGCGTAGTGTCAAATAAAGAGCACTGACACAACACATAAATATTTAGAAGAGAGTTGCAAAACGTTTAAATACTCAGAAATACTTACAAAAACAAAGCATAGAAAGTTAATAGCTTGACGAAGGTGCAGTCAGCTTTGCTGTTTCGACGGCTTTCATGAATTGGAGCTCGCTGCTTTTTTTCTAAATAATATGCCACAAAGCCACTGAAGCTACGCCGTCTGCCGCTGCGCTCAAATTTCTCATTAAAGAGTACCGTAGTAGGTGGCGAACTTTTTGAGCGCATGCGGTCGAACGCCGTCGTTGACAGGTCTAAGAGAAGAGGCTGTGCTGCATAGGATCAACATCAGCAGCTTGATATTACTTTTTTTTAGATACTGAATAGCAATGACGAAACAGAAATATCAAATATTTCACGGTTATGCACAAAACACGATTGACACGCAATGCCCTTGAGATACAACACAATGTGAGAAGTTTCAGGCTTTCTTGTAGCAAAATCTTTTGTGCGTAGTTCTCACCATTAAGAAGATCCCATGAGCGTAGCTCAGCCGCATCTTGATGGATCTGTGAGCTGTGCAACAGAGTTTGCGTTATCATGGATTCATTTACTTTTGGTGGCTTCACTTGCTGCACGTTCCAGATAAACGCATGAAATTTACACTCCGAAACTAACTCCGAAGCAGGGCTAGGCAGACATACTCAGGAAAGTATTGCGCAATACACATATCATAATACAAGCGCTGGAGGCCTAAATTATAGACACTGAGATACATTTGTCTGACGTAACGAGATATTCCGCAGATACTTTTGCAAAAAAACGGAAAAGTATCTCAGAATACAGGTAGGTGAATACAGATATCGGAGTACTTTATGTATTTCCGGGATGCCGATGCCCAGCAAATACATTTAGTGACTGCAGAACAATATTCTGAATAATGTTGCAGCTCACTGAGACTTGTAGTCAATCATGTCGCTCGAATTATTAACAACCACTAGCGAATTATGAATAAGTATGCATTTATTTTACACATAAGACCTGTTTTGCGGAGAGGGTTGCTGCGTTATTTACATTTAGGCGACAGCAGTTTCTAAAATAGGGTGTCCTCTAGGCAGCCTCAGTTCGGCCTCAACATAGAAGACGTGAACGAGGAAAGTCTCTGCACCGCAGCCGGATGAGCCCAAGCTCGTGTTATAGCAAATAAATATCGACATCATGGCCGGAAAGCTCTGCATAAAGGTTATATCGCTTCCCAGGCCACCTAGGTACCGAAAAAACAATTAGAAGTGCTGCCCCAGCCTTGGGACACAGCAACATTATTCGACAGAGGCCGACAATGGTGCCTTGCGATTTTACCGTCAGCGGTGTCGGGCGCCTTACCACACGGGCTGTTCTACGCGTCCGGAGAATCCTTCCCCGCACTTCCCGTGTCACCAACCAGCGGCACTACCTTGCATGGCTTAGCACAAAAAGTCTTCATTTCCGACAGAAAAAATGTAACGGGACAACTGTGTCCTGCACAGTATCGCGATACAATCGCTACATGGTAATAGTATTTCACTACTGATATACAAGTACACTTTAAAAATGTATCTTGATACTGAAATACAGATGGTCCAAAGTGTATCTAATATACTATCGCGATACTCCGAAGCCACCTGCAGAACTCTAAATAATGGCGTTATGCTAATGCAGACAGTTTTCTAGAGTAAGCAAGTCTTGGTCATTTCACGGAACGGAACATAAAAGAAGGGACGCAAGCCAAGGCAAATACTAGATTTATTCTGCCTGCGTCAGCAGAGGCAAGAAGCGCCTGCAAGCATACAGTTTCCTACAATATTTACTATAAAAAATCGGCAGATCCCACGCAGTGTGGGAATCGAGGTAATGCGAAGCAGCCAGCAAAGAGCTGCATACATCGTCTTGTTTGTCATTGAGGCTTATGAAGCCATTCATGTCGTGACATCTAGTTCGCTATATATCGTGAGATTGTCATACATGCATGCGTGTATAATCCGGTATATGCCATGCTAATGAAACATATATTCTGCTACATATATACGATGCGTGACCTGCTTAATTGATGTTCGTCATGCACTCTTGTCATGCCATACCAATTTAGGTATATATCCAGTAAACAAAATGGCCGCAAGTGCACCATGAGCGTGGCGTCTAAATCATACCCTACATGACATGGATGTCATGATTTTTGTGTTACGACCTGTTATTTATGTTCGTCACACAGTCACGTCGCGCAATGCCCATTTTGGTGTATATCAAGCTAGCGCAACGGCCGCCAGCGCACCATGCGCGTGGCACGAAAGTCATGCTTTACATGACACGCATGTCATGACTTTCATGTTACCACCTGTTATTTGTGTTCGCCACACAGTCACGCCGCGCGATACCAATTTTGGTGAATATCAAACTAGCGAAACGGCCGCCAGCGCACCATGAGTGTGGCACGTAAGTCATGCTGTATATGACATGCGTGTCATGATTTTCATGTTAACTCCTGTTATTTATGTTCGTCGCGCATTTACGTCACGAGATACCAATTTTGGTGTATATCAAGCTAGCAAAACGGCCGCCAGCGCACCATGAGCGTGGCACGTAAGTCATGCTGTGCATGACATCCGTGTCATGACTTTCATGTTACCACCTGTTATTTGTGTTCGTCACACAGTCACGTCACGCGATACCAGTTTTGGTATATATCAAGCTAGTGAAACGACCGCGAGCGCACCATGAGCGTGGCACGTATGTCATGCTGTACATGACATGTGTGTCATGATTTGCACGTTAGGACCTGTCACTTATGTTCTTCATACTCTCTTGTCACGCCATACCAATTTTAGTATATATAAAACTAATGAAACGGCCGCAAGAGCACCAGAACAGTGGCATGTAAATCATGTCGTTCATGACATGGATATCATGATTTTCTTGTTATGACCTGTCATTTATGTTCGTCATAAAGTCATGTTACGCCATACCAATTTTGGTGTACATCCTATTAACGAAACGGCCAGGAGAGCACAAAGTCGTAGGCGGATAGATAGATAGATAGATAGATAGATAGATAGATAGATAGATAGATAGATAGATAGATAGATAGATAGATAGATAGATAGATAGATAGATAGATAGTAGATAGATAGATAGATAGATAGATAGATAGATAGATAGATAGATAGATAGATAGATAGATAGATAGATAGATAGATAGATAGATAGATAGATAGATAGATAGATAGATAGATAGATAGATAGATAGATAGATAGATAGATAGATAGATAGATAGATAGATAGATAGATAGATAGATAGATACGCTCAAACTCGCAGAAGTTCGCTAAGAAATGCTTCGCATTTAAAAAGCTGTGGCACAGCGATTGTTTGGTCACCATGGAAGATATGGGTATTACGTGGATTTCGATCACTTGTGGATTTGTTTATTCTTGTGTTTTGACTTTTCTTTTGGATAAAAAATGGCTCGTTGTGAACCTGGTGAGCTGATTTGAATTGGGCAGTCTAAAAGGGTCAAGATGGTGAAGTAGTACAGCTGAACGTTTGCTGAACATCATATTGCGACAACATGGCTACAGGCCGCACGGGAACCACCCGGTGCTGTAAGAACGAAGCTTAGGCAAATCAATGTACTACCATCATTGCCATGCTGGCTGAAGCGCCATGCGTTGCAGCTCCCATAAACACTGGCGCCAGACTTCCCTCTAGTGTGCTAGCATGAACCTCTACGCCAACAAACACTATTGCGGCGACGCTGCAATGCTGTCTCCACGACACAAGTCTCTGAACAGTGAACGATATTCAATGTCAAATGATTTTTCGCGACAAGTTGTACTTCTATCCCAGCGCCATCATAGCATCATAGTATCGGTACTGAAGGTAAACGTAAGGCACTGCATCCACATTGCCATTGTATCGCTTGAAGCCGTACACGGACATTCGGAGTCTGTTTTGTTAAAGCCCCTCACGTTGCTTGTACGCGCAGTAAATTGGTTGACTTATATTTTGGTGGCGGTGTCGTAGAAATCATGAAATACGTACATATGATTGTCATATATTAAAGGGCCCCTGACAGCCGATTTCTTGTTTGTGACATTTATGTTGTAATAAGTAGGTCTATGTCTTGTAATCACGGAATGACACCGTAAATCCTCCAACGTGATGTCTAAATAATCCTAGCAGCGTTAATTGTGGTCATTTTTAGTGTAGGTTCAAAACGCGCGCCGAAAGAGGATAAGAAACTAGCGCCGCGCCGCGGCGGTCGCGCCTCGGGGCACGCGTGATGACGTGCGCTCAGTATTGGGTGACGTCAGCCACGCGCTTGTTGAACTGCCAGTTGGAGAACACACACACGGAGAGCTCACGCTGCCTGCCGACACGTACCGAAGAAGGAGAAGGTGGGAAAGCAAACATGCTTCGCAATATACCACAGTGCATGCACCGCGCATATTTCTGTCTGTGACGTCGACAACACTTGCTTTACCTCTGCAACGTCACAAGGGGCCTACGTCTACGTCATACTAGTGGTTATGTTGATAGGAGTTCAAAATTCAGATGAGCACTCAGGCTTACTTTAAAACCAAATTAAAATATCTTAAAGGCAACGCTCGTAACTCATAATCGGCCAGAAGTGCCCCCGCATGCAGGACTATCAAACAACACAAGCATCTCGAGTTTCCAAATTCGGTGTCAGGGGTCCTTTAAATAGTAGTTAGTGCAGTAAGACACCGCATGTTCGCAAATAACGTATTAAACGAACAAGCCCAGAACCTTTGTAATTTAAGTGGCGACCTAACTGGTGAATAAACTAAGTTATTTATCTGGTGACGACATTCGAAATGATACGGTGACCCGGTGGTTCAATTACAGCTCCACTAGGCCGAATAGGAGCGGAAAGTTGTCAGCGTGTTTCACATATTAAAATAAACAAACTTACATTTTATGCCGTTTCACGACTCCAGTGTTTCCGGATGAATATCGTTTTAATAAATGCACGAGAAACAATGTATGAGTATAAGTACGTTAGACACCGAGCTCAACCTTCACTTGCTGTGCTCTTTAGTGAGTTATGAAAGGAAGGGCATGTCTTAATATATACGCAACTGGACTTTATCTAGCAGCCTATAGTGTCATGCTCGCAGAGCGCTCCCTGCAGGTCTACAGCTGAATCTTAACGAAAAAGCTATCAATGTAAAGGTTAAAAAAACTCTAGATTGGAAAGGCGGGGCTACTTGGCCCAGGATATCTGACATTGCCCCTTGCAAAGAACAAGCTCGGCAAAAGGAAAACACACACACACAGACACGCACACACATTGAGCTCTATTTGCCTTATTGCCTTATCGCAGCTACATCAGTGCTCTTTTCACAACGAAAACATGGAGTAACAGCGCAGGAGGGCTCCAGGGCACCAACTATAGGTTAGGAGAGCGTAGTAACAACATGGAAAATGCCCGTGGAAACGATTTTGAAGGTTTTATAAAAGCTAGCCATGGTATAACTTCTCAAGATGCTTGCCCGACCTTGAAAATACTTCTGTCGCTAAGAAGAGCGAAACGCCCGTCACATGAGAAATCGTAGAATCTGAACATATGGAAGCGGGGCCATCCATACAAAATTGCGATAGCATATATATATATATATATATATATATAATATATGGGAACATTCCAGATTTTAGTAGACGATTTCGTTAAGATTGCGCACATGACGCGAATATTCAAGATTGTTACAGAGCTTGCGCGACCACCAGTGATGAGGCTGGAAAGTTCTATACGTGATGTATAAAAGACGGCGCATCCCATAAGTTCGACCAAATAAAGTTTCATGTTGGACACGCCGATTGCTGCCTTCATCGACGTCACGACCGTATATATATATATATATATATATATATATATATATATATATATATACGGTCGTGACGTCGATGGAAGGCAGCATCGCGTGTCCAACATGAAACTTTATTTGGTCGAACTTATGGGATGCGCCGTCTTTTATACACACGTATAGAACTTTCGAGCCTCATCACTGGTGGTCGCGCAGCTCTGTAACAATCTTGAATATTCGCGTCATGTGCGCAATCTTAACAAAATCGTCTACTAAAATCTGGAATGTTCCCAGGCATTCTGGCGCGGCTTGCGCAAGGCCGTAGTAACACGTGTAAGGGGTCGGTAACACAAAACAAAGCGCGTGTGGCAATATATTACACATAGGTATGAAAATTATGTTTCATTACATATATATATATATATATATATATATATATATATATATTTTTTTTTTTTTTCACGAGAGAAACAGACAACGCCTGTTCACTAGGCCGGCTGTTCTATTCCGAACCTCGTTCTTCTCTTCTTCGCGCATCCTGCTCTCGCGCCAGAGCCCCGTTGTGCGTTCTTCGTCATATACACTCGGCCACGACTGCGAGCGGCCGCAGCTGCCGACAGTGTCTCTGGTGGGCGGCACTGGTTCCATCGAGGTGGCCGATCTCGGCCACGCAGTGACTTGGTTTGATGAGGTGCCAAACGTAGTTCAGGCGGGCGGCATTGACTGTGTCGCGGTGGTCGGTGTTGTATACGTCGTGACTTGTCCTGCTGAGCTGCCGAGCATTCCGAAGGGCGACATTGGCTGTGTCGGGGTGGTCGTTGAAGGCCTTGGTCACGCGGTGACTTTACAGGCTGAGCGGCAGGAAATGACGCTAGTGGATGATCATTGTTGCGCGACCTTGGGAGAAGGTTCAGCGCTGCCGAGTCATCAGTGTCCATAACTTTAGCGTCGCACAGAGGTGACAGATGTGTGTGCAAGGAAACGTCTTGCGCTGGCTTCGCGGGACCGTAACACTTAGATAGCAGAGGCAAGTCTTCAATGTCTGCAGACGTGTTGGCCTCCCCGGCCTTCATGGGCCTCCCGGCCTCCGGGGGGTCTCCCCGGTTCCCATTCGGCGCAAGGTGACCATCTGCTGTCATGGGCTCGTTCGGCTTCTGGACTGCACGCGTGTCAGGCATTAGAGGAGCCGGAGTCTCCACGTTTCCAAGTGATGATGAGCTTGGGGTCCCCGTCATCGGCTTCGGTGGCCCGCAGGGGGTCTTGGTCTGAAGCAAGGTATGTCGTGAGGTGTGTCCAGACGCGCAGACTGAGGTCTGGACTGCGATGCCCGCCTTGCGGATTGCGTCAGTGTCTGTGGCGGTGCGTTCCGCAAAGCTTGCTGTGAATGAGGTGCCGGACAAAGCTGTACCATCGCGGCAATTCTCTTCAGGAACTCGGTACCTGAGAGTGAGCACGTCGGTGCAGGGCGCACCTGCACCGTCGCCATGATGCCCTTCAGGATCTCGGTCATTGAGGGAGGGCAGGGTGGTAGAGGCTTGAGCTGCCCTGTCTAGGCTGTGGGTCTGACAGCTCCCATCCGGGGTTGACAGTGGATCTTGAGCTAGGTGGTCGCAGGCATGAGATAGCGGGCGAAAAAGACTCATCAGCTTGGCTGGCCATTCGGGCCAAGATCCTTGCCGGACGCCTTCGTAGGCATGCCATGCCTTGGCGGCATCGCGAAGGTCGTCGATGGCCACCCACCATTTCTGCTGGTCTGTCCAGGCCTCGCGTGCTCCCACAGCGTTGACGGTCGCCATCCAAAATCTGACGTGGTCCTGAAAGCCGCGGAACTCCGGTATTTCGCAGGCAGCCGGCGATGGTAACATGCCAGGCGAAAATCCAGAGTGAGCCGACGCTAAGCAGGCCAGTTGGTAAGAGAGCTGCGTGAAAGCATACTGCAGCTCTCTGCGGCTCTCGGGTGAGCTCTCTTCATGGTCTTGCGAGGCGGCGGCGGCCAACGCGGCATTGAGCGAGTGCAGTGCTGGCAAGGCGGTAGGACACAGCACGGAGATCGGCGCTGCCAAGGCGTTCACCGTGACTCGGAGTCGCGCGATGGTGGCGGAAAGCTCGGCGGCGGTCTCGGTTGATCCGCGCGTGGAGCCAGTGGTGACGTCCGAGGAGTAGGACACAGCATTCCTGGGCAACGGTAGGCCGTATACTATGTTGGCGGCGCCGGGGTAAGCCTGCCCTTGAGCCACCGAGGAGGCCTGGACGCCGTCCTCGAATGGTGGTACAGGTGCTTCCGGCAATAGTAGCGAGAGGGGCTGCATAATCGCTCCTTCGAGCGAAGGTCCGCAGCGCCGATGAGCCACGAGGACGCACTTACGGATCATAGTTCGTAGACTGCGCCATTGTAACGAGAGAAACAGAGACAACGCCTGTTCACTAGGCCGGCTGTTCTATTCCGAACCTCGTTTTTCTCTTCTTCGCGCATCCTGCTCTCGCGCCAGAGCCCCGTTGTGCGTTCTTCGTCATCACAATATATATATATGACGCTATGAATGGGAGACGGCCAGCGGCACAGACGCCATACTTTTATTCCATTCACGCGCACTTCATCATCGGCTTCTACCAGCCATCCCTGCATGCCTGCTTACGTCACAGGATTCCCCCTCTCCCCGGAAGAATGCGCTAGTTACGAACAACAAAGCATGAACAAACAGTCTTAGAAGTCAAAATTGTCGAAATACGCAGTAGTTCCATGTCACTATGAAGTTTTCTGTGAACTTCCACAAAAGACTTCACAGAAGAGGGCAACAGTCCGGTGATATGTAGGGGAGCTCTGGTGGGCGAGGCTGGCTGTTGCGTTCAAGAAAGCATGAGCACGCCCTGGGCGTGGAAAGTGCTGATGACATAGCTTGCATTCTCATGAGGAATGAACGATGTTGAAAGGCCTTGTCGGATCGGTAGCTCGGACTTCGTAGGCGTCGCATTCTTTGTCGTGAGTGGTACACACGCCTCGATTCTAGTCTGCGTGCTCGTTGACCAAGGCTGATTGAGCGATGTTTCTGTTCCTGCGGAGTACAAGCAGTGGTTTCGTGTCTTTTTCGGCTTCTTCTGCTCTGTTGTCTCAGTTTTTTTGGTCGTAGGCGCAGTCTTGATTGCTGGTGGTGAAGGAGTCTCTGACGGCGTTTCTTTACGCGAGGATGCCCTACATCATGAATTTGTCTTTGCTTTAAAATACTTTCTTTACGACGTCGTTTTTTCAGCCGTGATCGTGCTTCGGATGAAGTTTTCGTTGGTTGTTGTGCTTGTCGGAGGATCGGTTGTTGTCGTTGGAGTTGGTGGACTTGCATGTACTGGCTTTGCTGATGTTGCTCAGGAAATTGCTTAAGTGGAGCCCCTTTCGGAACAATACTCTGGTTTTCTTCGTAGCTTTGTGTGATGTCCACTGGGTAGCTGGTGCACGGTGGGCTGTTGTGTTGTTTATCAGGCAGTGAAAGTTTGGTCAATGGTGAATGCGTGTCACTTTGCGGCACTACCGAGCTAAGTCCTCCTGAAGCATGTACTCCTGCGGAAGGGCAGTGGCTTGGCAGAGTACACTCCGGATACTTTAACTGGTGTGTCGCGTAAGTGTCGACCTCGTGAGGCGTGCCGTGGGAGTTACAAGCAACTGAAGAGCCACTTGACGTAAAACCAGGTGGTGGTCCACGTATGCCAGACAAGTAGTGAAGCTCATCGGGTAGATGAATATTGGCTTGATTTTTGTAGCAGAGTGGAGAGGTAGGAAATGACGATCTTTGCGCAGATGGGAAACCTGGTGGAAGGTCGGTTCTTGTGGGAAAACATCTTGAGTGACTTTCAGTCAAATTATTCTTTGATTTGTCTTGTGGGAATGGCCGATTCATGCTCGGTGTTCGAATGCATGAAGACTGCTTGTTACTGTGACGGCTGAGTGCGATTGTCTCCGGATGGTGACTTATAAGCGAGTCTTCGTCGTAGCCTTCAAATCGGGTGGCCATCTCTTCTTTGATTTTTGTCCACGACTCATTGTTTTCGAAGATGTGCGTGAGATGAAATCGGAAGGCCTCACCACTGACGTATTCGTTGAAGTTGGTGACCATCTCCCGTTCCGACCACGATGCAGCGATAGCGTGGAGCTCGAAAAGGTGGAACCAGTCCTGTACAGGTCCATCGTCCGCTGATCCGGTGTACTTGGGGATGTCAAGGTCAGCCGATGGTTCTGTCATGATGCTGATCGCTGTCTGCAGCAGGATCTGCTTCGGTGGTCTGCATGCGGTCACGGTGTCTGGCTGATGGCTTTGCTGCTGATTTGCGGCTGATGAGGCGGCCGCCAGGTCTCCATCCTGTCGACTTGTGTGACGCTATGAATGGGAGACGGCCAGCGGCACAGACGCCATACTTTGTTTGTTTGTTTGTTTGTTTGTTTGTTTGTTTGCTTTTATTCCATTCACGCGCACTTCATCGTCGGCTTCTACCAGCCATCCCTGTATGCTTGCTTAACACAAAACATGGAAAGGAGCGCGTATGGCAATCGGTTCAAGTCAAGACATTTACTGGATACATGTGTTCGATATCAGAGCATAATTGTACTTAACACACGGGCCAGTTAGCATGCTCAAGACAATAATTGAAAATTATTATTGCCTTCATTAAATGATTGTGAGGAGATGGTATTGTTGCGGCACATAGCGAAGCAGATCTCAACCACGAGCTCCTTTCAACGTCTCCTCTGAGATGCGCTTCAGCAGCGCTACGAAACACAAAACTAACCCAAGGAATATGCCGGGGCACACGAATTCCTCCGTGCGAGCTCCATTATGAAACACCGAAGTCAAGAATTAAGGGTGTCTCTACCCCATTTTTTTGTTTCGTCCTTTTTGCTTGGTTAATGTTTGCCCTGCAGTATCTTGTAATTATGTATAACAACACGTTCACTGTACCAAAAAGCGCAAACAGCGGAAGACAACGCATCGCCGATATCAAATATTTTGAGATAAAAAACTATACGAGCGTGGCTACATTGACGCACTTTTGATCCGTTCCATGTGTGCTAAATGAAAATCTGAAGACACTGTAGACCAAAACGGCATTCGACTGGGCTACTTAGTTCAACTGGGCAAGTTAGTGGTCACTCGTAACTACTCGTTGTAGTTACGAGTAGTTTGTTGGACTACTGATTCCCTCTAGTGCCAACGTTCCCAATTAGACCCACACCGCCTGACTCTTTAGTGTGCGTTCAGCAGCTAAAGTGGACGCTTGGGCATGTTGGTACGACAGAGCGGAAGGAAACTGTGCAATAAAACGGAGCACCAGAAAAAGGAAAGCACAAACAGCCCTGGCGTTTGTGTCTGTCTTTTTTCTGGTGCTTTGTTTCTTAACAGCGAATCTGTTTAAGCTAGCCGTAAACTGTGCGGCCTACTAAACAACTATCATCATCATTAACGGGTATGTGCCGCAGAAATTGGGCAAATCCCACAACTCACCTCTGGTCCACTAAAAACGAAGAAGGCAACAATTAGCCCAAGAAGTGGCTATCATCACGGGTATGTGCCACTGAAGCTGGGCAAATCCCACTGCTCACAACTGGTTCACAGAGACAGAGAGCGAGAAACATATATAAAGAAAGAGATGGAAAAAATAGAGAGAAATAACGAGAATGAAGACATAAAAAGATAGAAAGAGAGAAAAAGAGAATGAAAGGGAAACAGAGAAATGTAGTGAAAGAAGCAGAGAGACGAAGAGATGGGAAAAAATAGAGATCAAGAGAGAAATGTAGAGAAAGAAAGAGAGAGAGAGAAAAGCAGAGATAAAGAAGGGGAAGAGGAGGAGGAGGAGGAATAAACGTTTATTGCACAAAACGGTGTCGCGGTGCTAGTCCCGCGTCTACCCTAGGTGGGAGGTCTCCTAATTCCAGGAACCCTCTGGCCTTCGCTGCCTCTTTGGCCCTGGCGACGAGACGTCGTTGTTGGTCCAGGTCCTCTGAGGCGAGCTTGGCCTCCCACGGCCTCCCAAACAAAGAGAAAGAAAGAAAAGCAACAAAGAAAAAATAATGAGAAACAAAGAAGGCCACCCAGCTGCGCTCGTCCTTCAGGCTTAGTACGACTTGTACGAAGCTGCCATGCTAGGGAACAGGAAAGGCAACGGCGGCTGCGATAAGAGCCCGAAGCGATGGAAGCCCTACGCCAACGACGACGTGCCCATAGATCTATGAGAGGTGCTAATACTCGGTTCTGGATTTCGGACATCTCTATCGTGACTAACCTAGCTAAAGCCTAGCAACAACCTAGAAGCCACCAGATTAGACTTCAGAATCGTCCAGTTTCGCTGTTTCAAGCCTTGCACGACTTATTGAAAGCTGTGGCCATTTTATGCGCTGTTTTCTTTCCGTTATGCTTTGAGCACACTTTACCATCGCCCCTATACTGAAGAAAGGGTTTTGGGAGCCTAGTCATACATCTCTTCAAGCCCATAAGACATACCAGCCCTTATATTCTGAAGACATTGTAGTGTATTGAGACCCGTGTACTTAGATTTAGGTGCGCAGAACCCCAGGTGGTCGAAATTTCTGGAGTCCTCCACTAGTGTCCCTCATAACTATATGGTTTTTTTTCTTGGGGGGGGGGGGGGCGTTAAACCCGAAGAAGAAACTTTGTAGTGTAATTAAAAACTCTCTTCTCCTCCTTCATTCATTCTCACCCCTTTCCCCTTCCCAAGTACAACGTAACCTACCGGATATATATCCGGGGTAGCCTCCCTGCCCTTCCGTTCTCTCTTTCTCTCTCTCACTGCAGTTCTTGAGGCCACTGACTTATGTGATCGCCCGTAGACACGCTTCACTGGGCATATGTATTGTGAATTGTGTGCACTCGTGTTTCCTCGGTCTTTTATCCCCTCATTCTCCTCCCCACGTGCAGGGTAGTATTTGATCTGAAAAAGTCACTTTTACAGCACCTCGTTTACAATGTCTGTAATGGGGAATAGTCGCGTCTCTTGCTTTTGTGTTGTTCCACGTAACATCACTACGGAGCAAACAGCTTCCTTAAGCTAGCTCAGCGTTTATTTTTATTTCGAGCGTCATATCTTAATTAAGGCACTGCGTGGGCAGCCTGCAGATTGTAAGTCTTCTGTTTTGTGTTGTGAAACTTGACAGATTGGTGTAACACATCATTGAGTAACAACCTTTCTAAAACACAACTCAACACTACTTTTTTTCTCCAGCTTTGAGTGAGACGAATTAAGCGGTAAGGTTTGTTTACTACCTCATGAAGCACAGGACCAAGACTCATGTGACGACGAACCGCTATCTATCTATCTATCTATCTATCTATCTATCTATCTATCTATCTATCTATCTATCTATCTATCTATCTATCTATCTATCTATCTGTCTGTCTGTCTGTCTGTCTGTCTGTCTGTCTGTCTGTCTGTCTGTCTGTCTGTCTGTCTGTCTGTCTGTCTGTCTGTCTGTCTGTCTGTCTGTCTGTCTGTCTGTCTGCCTGCCTGCCTGCCTGCCTTTCGGAGAGCGCACAACTTTAACCATCGCCAAACATTGTAGTTGCCAACAGCTTGTTCATTTTCAGTGGAGCGGGGATGAGTAGTGAAGCTTCCAAATTGCTAAGGCACTCGGAGCTGCGTCAAGCTCCGTAGGGATTTTCCATTAACCTCGACCTTAAACAGCTCCGTTAAGTACAACAAATCATCGTCCGCGTAGTTATATGTAAGCATTGTAAACTTTTGAGTTGCCACCGCGGGCTTGAACTATTCCGCCGAAAACAGGTTGCTTAGCGCGCGTGCTCTGCTCGACTTTGTAAACACGATGCTTGTTTCTTAATGTAGGCCACTGCCTTTAGACAGAAATGTTGATTCTATGTCGTTGCTCTAGGAGCGTTCCCACCACACAGAGCATAAGGAACGCAGAGAGCGCGAATGTTCGTTAAATGGCGACGTCAACGAAATGGCGAACAACTGGCGCAGCTCAATCATCTGAACTTCGTGCCTCACTTTGAGCGCGTGTCATTCAGTGGCGATAATATGCGTGGGGTTCTGCTGCAGGGATCCCATCAAGTTTCCATGCTCCTCACCCCCACACTCAGACTGGGAGAAGGGTGTAAGGAAATTTCTCAACAGATAAGAAAGAAACGAGAAAAAACGCCAGGCCTGCGCGGAAAGCGCAGCACAGTCACAGCGAAAGCTGGAAGAGCGGCATTTCTAGAGCCCGTTATAAACTCTCTTGTGGCTACTAATACAAGCATACTAGCAACGTACCCACTACGCCACAAATCATAATTTTTGTGAAGTTGGGAAGCATCCATCACGATATTAGTCGTCATTCTGCGGAGAAGCGAGGTACCATCTGTAAGGCATTATGTGCAGTTTTTTTATGCGACGGCTGATGACGATGGAAATTATGACTG